>NC_092078.1:2057500-2137500 GCF_039877785.1 Chaetodon trifascialis | reverse complement strand
ACACACACACACACACACACACACACACACACACACACACACTTAACCTCCCCCACACACAACAGTTGGTGTTCAGTTTGTTTACAAAGACGACACAACAGGAGACACAATGGCACCTGAATCCCACACACACACACACACACACACACACACACACACACACACACACACACACACACACACACACACACACACACACACACACACACACACACACAGACGCTGATGTCATCGGCTGGTACCTGAGTGCTACAAACACATTGTGCATTACTGAGCCAGGTGTGTTTTCTGTATGTGTGTTAAAAAAGCCTCTGCTGACACACACACACACACACACACACACACACACACACACACACACACACACACACACACACACACACACACACACACAGCAGATAACATGTGCGGCGTCGCCACCTGCTGGCGGCCTGCAGAGCTCGGCGATGGTTCAGCGTGAGAGGATGAACGGTATGACTGGATTAAAATGACTGACGCTTTGATGTGTTCATCACGGCTCGTTTAAATTCTGCTGGGAGCTTCATTTCTAATACCAACATTTAGAATAAATGAAGGACTGAGGACGTCTTGGGTCCACGTGGACTCCAGAACACCACAAAGAAACCCAGATCCAGCAGATGTGGGTCCACAGCTCAGACTCCGGTCAGCTTTAATCTCCGTGTTCAGAGCAGAGGGTGTAATGACGCCTGTCATCCTGCAGGTGGAGACAAACCCCAGCAGGCTACGAGCTGGACCAAAAACTTTCCTGACGCAGCCTCTGAGGTTTGATAAGGTCTGTTTGAAGACACTTTAACCAGGCCGCCGTCACAAATACCCACAATGCCTCCTGCTTCCACACATGCACAGTACTTGCTAACATAGCGAAAAGCTAATCCTGAGGACATCGCGTCCAAAATAAAATGCACAGTGAAAGACAGCTGCAGCGTCCTCACAAAGACACACAGAGACAGATCAAACAGGGACAGAGACAGACGCTCAGGCCTCTGCTGCATCCTCAACGTCAGCCAACCAAAACACAGAACTCTGAGCCGTACTTCAAGTGCGAGAAGTAGAAGTACTCGTGTATGAGTAAAGTTCCTGTCAGTGTGTTTCTCTCAGTCCTACCTGGCTCTGCAGGTGAAGCGATGGCGACGTCACCGCTGCGTCCTCCTCCTCCTCCTCTTCCTCCTCTCTTCCGTCACTGTCTCCATCCTCCTCATCCTCGTCTTCCTTCTCCTCCTCAGCTCCTCCCGTCTCTCCTCCATCTTTCTCCTTTTGGTCGTCCTCTGTCCGCACGATCTGATTGGCCATTTCCAGGTGGGCGGTGCCGAAAGGCTCGGACGGACAGGACTCGTCCTCGATGGTTACTATGGCGACTCTGACCTCGTCGTCCTCTCCGTCCTCCTCGCCTCCTCCTCCTCGGCAGGAGGAGAGGAAGGGAGAGGAGGTGAAGGAGGAGGAGGCGGAGATCGGCGTGTGTCCACCAATCAGCTCCCTTCGTGCTTTGTCTTTGGCGCCTGCCTTCATCATTTCTGTCTCCTCCTCCTCCTCTTCTTCTGTCCTCCTGGACTGAATGTTCAGTCTTCCGTCCTTCTCTCCTCTTTCTCTCTCTGCCAGTCCATCTATCCTCTCCTCCTCTTCCTCCGTCCTTTCTTTACACTCTTTGTCCATCATTGCGGCTTCACATAGAGGAAGTACAAAGACGCATCCTGAGAAGACACGAGACAGACATGGACACATTAACGAGAAGCCGACACTTTACGTTAAGAGCGCTGCACACTGGACCTCCTGGCGCTCCGTAGCGCCTCCCAGCAGGCTCTGCTTCATACACACTGAGTGTTTAGAGGACGAGGAGGAGGAAGAAGAGGAGGAGGAGGAAGAAGAGGGGGAGGAGGAAGAAGAGGAGGAGGCAGCAGCAGCTTCTCTACAGGAAACTGACAAAACTTTACGACGTGGAGAGAAAAACAGGTGAGGATCAAACAGTGTGAGGCGACAGCAGAGAGCGAGCAGAGCGACACCTTCACTGCAGCACAGGAAGTGGAGAGTGTGTGTGTGCGTGTGTGTGTGTGTGCGTGTGTGTGTGTGTGTGTGTGTGTGTGTGTGTTTTAGTACCAATGATGCTCTTCACTGACTTTTGATTCACACTTAAAACAAACGTTATATTCTCATTACAGCTGATCATGACTGTTTTCTTCTGCCATCTTTAACGACCTGACGGTGGTCTCACCTGTTGGGGGCTGCTGTTCCTCTGCGGTCAGTGTAAATAAAGTTGATTTGAACGCTGTGGCCGCACAGACCTGCACAGTGTGAACTGCACGCGTTGTTGAAAGGTTTTTCCTTCCTGTGGCGTCGCTTCGGGAGCTCTCGGCTTGTCTGCAGGCTCGCAGTATTCTCACAGTATTTAACGTACTTGGTGTTTTATGTCCTGTAGTATCGGTGCAGTACTTCTACGGTGTCTGTTGTTTATAAGTTATCGGTCTGAAAGTGTCAGTAATCGTCTTAAATGTTCTTGATTCAGAGATAAAAGCTGGAAAGTAAACTTCAGACTTACCTTTAAAAACAGACTTTCTCCTCCAGCTCGAGCGGACTTTAAATTTTAAACGCCGGGGTTTCTCCGTCTTCTCTCTTCTTCTTCTTCTCCTCTTTTCCGTCTGTCTCTTCTCTTCTTCTCTTCAGTATTTTAGCTCAAACTCCACCGAAGCGGCGTTATGTTTAACTTCGCCTCCCCACTTTCGTGTTTTAGTACTTTTTCCATCACAAAACTAACTCCGTTGTCACGTGCAGCTTTGTTGTTTGGCGCGGTTTGATGACGTCAGACGCGCTTTTTATGCGCCACTTCATGATTTTTGAGCAAAACCTTTTTTTTTTTCTTATTTTACATTTAATTTTTAGTTCACTACTTTTAATAATGACAATGCTTTATAAATGCTTTATTATTGTTAATTCATACCGAAATAATAATCAAATTTTAATGGCAATACTTGTAAAACATTTTACTTTAAATGATGGTATGATGCTAAAGCATGAACACAAACAGCAGTAAAAATACAGCTGAGTCCATCTGATGCTTTGTGTTTCCACAAATCAAAAGACTCAGAGTCATTTTCTATGTTGATTTTGGGCTGGATTTTCACCTGTTGTGCTAACTTCTGTGTTTTTTGTGTGTTTTCTCCTGATTTGCCTTTTGTTTGTCTTGTCCTGTCTAACATAGTGTTCAGCAGGTATATCATGTTTACCACTTAACATGTTCAGACAGCTGCTCTCTGATTGGATGAACTAATCCAGGTATCAATTCAGGTAAAAGAAACACGGCAGAGGATAAAAGACAAAGTATTTGTACACAGTTTGTGAATGAGCTCTGGTGAACAGAAACAGTGCAGTGTGTTGGAGGAATAATACTTTATTAATTAGTAGATAGATTATATATATCAAATATTAACTTCATATATACATAAATAGAGATACATGAACACACAAATATCCTCGTATGGACGAACTTGGCACTGCAGACTTTTCCCAGCGAGTCGACACTGTTGGTTTGAATCAGAGACACTTTGAATCTCCTCGTCTAAACTAAACGCTCTGTTTAAACGATGATTTTTAATCAAGATTTTCAGTGATTTTAGCAATCTAATTTTTAAGAAATACAAGAGCAATTCTAATTATAATGATATAATTTAATCAGGCCTGATGTACAGAGATTCCTCAGCTTGGTCAGTGAAGTTAAAGGTGCAGGATCAAAAAGGCGCTAACAACGTCAAATAAAGGCATTTAATCAGGAAACACTCAGCTGGGATTCAGGCACGTCGCAGAAACACGGCCGAAATTACAGTTTTTAAAAAATCTTAACTGTTTGCAGACATTTATTTCTTTCCTTCATTTTCCGGTGAAAAGGGTGGTGGTGGAAGGCTGCAGGACTGATTTGTGCTTGGACTTACTGACTGTTGCTTTGTGACTGTTTCTGAACTTCATGCTGCATCAATGGGCGTCAATGCATCACTGACACAGACGCGAGGCTCGGGTTTATATTCTGCTTCGAGAGGCAAAGTGTTTAAAATGGAATGCAGCCTCGGTGGTTTTTTAAGGGCACATCATGAACACATTACAGACCGAAGTGAACGGCGTTTGTAACGTAGTGCTTTCAAATGGAATGCATCCTTTCTCCACCAGCATGCTTTCAGTTTGGATGCATAGGAGATAATTAATCTCTATATTGGAATGATGCGTCAGCGCTTCATATTGGAATGTAACCTCCTTAATTTCTCCAGCTACACTTCTTTTGCTCAGGAGTGCATCCTTTCTTCCTACATAAACAGGAGTCTGCACTTCATCTTTGAACGTTTCCGTTTGACTCCACCTCCTCTAAAGAAGGACGGAGTGGGAGAAACTGCTTAGACTTCATGTTGGAATGCAGCCTCAGATCTCTCCTGTTATCTCCAGCTCGGCCTGGTGGCCTTGCTCGAGTCTCTAGAGTGAGCTGACTTGTCGGAGAAGGTGCTGCTGTCATTCCGCCGGTGGCCTTTAGGGGGAACCAGTGAGTCATGAAGTGGTGAGCGAGGAGGTGTCCTGATGCTCTGAGACCTCCTCAGCGGGGAAGAGGAGGACGGGTTGAGGAGACCTGAGGATCTGGAGGTGGCGGAGACTCTCAACGAGCCTGTCCGGGTCAAAGGCGAGGAGGTGCCAGGAGGGGCGATGGAGGAGGAGGTGGTCTTTGAGGAGGATTTAGGGGAGGAGTCTACGCCAGTGTGGGGAGAGTGGGGAGGTGCAAGGGTTGTGTGGGTTCGTCTGAAAGAAGAGGAGGCAGTACTTCGGGCGAAACCTGGAAGCGATGATGGCGATGATGAGGGAGCACTGCCTTTGTGCAAAGGAGTTACGGGGGCACTGACGCTGCCTCCTCCTCCTCCACCTCCTTGATTGAGCGCCCGCAGTGTGGAGCGACATATCTTCTCCTCCAGCTGGAGGTTGGGCTTCGTTACAGGCTTTCGGATGGACGGTTTCCTCTGCAAGTCCTGGTTCTGCTTTCGGGCAGAAGCCTGAGGACCTGGAACCTTCTGGCCCTTTGAATCCTTGCCGTCCGGGATCCTGTTGATGCTGGAGCGTCGGGATGAAGGAGCAGTCGAGGGCCTCTCTCCTCGTCGGACGGAGTTGCTGCTGAGGTTGGAGACGGTCACAATGGCAGGCGCCGCCGTGCTGGAGGATCCCCGGACGTTGCCAGGTGGCTTTTCAGGACGTTTTCCCAGGGACGGAGCACCTCTGCTGGCTCTGGAGATGGGCACGACCCGCCTCATGCCCTGGTTCTCAGAGCTGGTGAGGGTGCGGACAGGTTTGCTTTTGCTGGTAGCAGAGGGGGCGTTTGGGGTTGCGGTTTTCATCCCAGCGGGCCGAGTTTTCGAGGTAGGGAGGCTCCTGGTGGACGGTTTGGACGAAGGTCCCAGCTCTGCTTTTCCATTAGTGGACAAAGCTGTTCCTGTATTTTCATTGGTTGTGTGACAGGAAGCAGTTTCATTTCTGCTCCCTTCATCTGCTGATTGTTCTGGAACAATCTCCATTTCTCTCTTCTCATTGGTGGAGCCCTCTGAATCTTCCTCTTCATTGGCTGTTTCTTTATCGTCCTCTGAGGCACCTGCAGTGAGAGCAGACCCTTCATTGGCTGATGCCGGGTCTACTGGGCACCACCTGGGGGAGGAGACAGGATGTGATGGATCATCACAGCGGGAGACAGGCACCGGTTGGCTGCTGATGGGTACAGGCACTGGCTTCTCATTGGCTGGTTGAGGTTCTGAAGGCGTGCTATTGGCTGGGGTAGAGGAAGTTTGCTGGCTTCCTCTCTGATTGTCGCTTCTACATGAATCCTTCTCAGTTTGTGCGTTTGTGTTGTCAGAGTGTGTGAGCTCGCCGGCTGCCTCGCACACACCTGTCACACACCAGACGATCACCTTGTCCTCTCGTCCCTCCTCTTCCTCTCTGCGTGACGAGGAAGAGTTTGTCTCAGTTTTTTCTGTGTTCCCAATCTGGGAGTTATTCTGCTTCATCTGGACTTGGGACTTGTCCACTCCCTCTTGTTCTAAATCTGTGATGACCACATCGTCCCGGTGACGTCCAGGGAGGCGACCGGTCCGGGCGGTGACCTTGTCAAAAGCTTTCAGCTCAGACACCAGCGTGCATTTCTCTACCATCACAGACATGTTCCCTGCAGCTTTGCTCACTCCAGCTAGCTCCCCCCTCAAACCACACTGGTGGTCTGAAAGCGTCCCCTGGTTGCTAAAACCCAGGTCGAGTCGATCGTTGTCGTTGTTGTTGTGGTCGGATTGCTGGTTTGGATCAGAGGTAGGTTTGACTGTAACTTCATTTGTGGGATTGATGGCGCTGAAGTGAATCTGGGTAGCATCACAGCTGAGGTAAGCGGAGGTTGTATGGGTTGTGTTTTGTGCGCTCAAAGAGGTTTTAGGAGGTGAGGAGCGGGTTTGCGGTGCCCCCTGGCCCGCTTGAGGCTGCTGGTTTTCTGGGAAGCTGCATGTAGTGACCCTCTGTGGTCGAGGGGAGAGTCCTGGACTTCTCATCCTGGGTTCAGGTGAGGATGACGAAGAAGCTGCCCTTCGCTCACCTTCTCCTCTCTGCTCGCCCACCTTGTGTTCAGGGGTCGCCATCCCGAGAAGCATGCTCAGTTCGCGCTCAGCAGCCAGAGACGGCGAGCTGGACGGAGAGTTTCGGGAGCGGCGTAAGCTCCCCGAGCGTCCCAGAGAATTGTGGGAGTTGTTCAGGGGCGATCGGGGGCGGGACTTAGGGGTCAGAAGCTCCAGCAGCAGCCCGGCGTCGTCGTGTCGTGACATGGCAGCTGACATGTCTGTCTCGCTGCTGCAGCGCAACCCGAACGCTCCGGCCACCTACAACGCAATCAGACAGCAGCATTTAGTCAGTGAAGCAGTTTGTGTGCTTCATGTTTCAGCGTTTGGTTCTGTGCGTCCTCCCACCTCCTCACCCCCCGCCCAGGAGTGTCTCTTCTGCTCCTCCAGCTCCTGTATCCGCCGGCGACGGCCTGCCTCCTTTGCCTCCCTCTCCATGTTCTCCTTCAGAAAGAAAGACAAGAGAGAGATTTATATAATTTCTCCACGACCATTATTTCACTGCTGCTGCTCCATTTGACCACCAGGTGGCAGCAGAAGTCCACCTGGAGTTCATGAAAGGGACTCCGCTGTAGAAATAGCAACTGCCAGTGGTACTTACATACTTTTACTTTGGTAACATTTTCAGTAAAATTACTATTTTGAAAATGTGGTATTAGTACAGGATCTGAATACCTTATCCAGTGTGTGTTGTTGTTTGTGTGTAACTGTGTGTATGAACCTGTGTGTATGTGTGTGCATACCTTGACAGCAGCGGTGAACCTGGAGCAGAAGGTGCTGAAGATGCTGAAGCAGTCGTCCAGTCGGAACGTTTCTCTGTCTTCGCAGAAGAAGTCGATCAGCTCGCTGCCTTCCTTCCTCAGCAGCTGCCGACCGCTGCGCAGCGAGCACAGAGACGAGGTGGCCGACTGCGACGGCGAGACGAAACACAGAAACACGTGACAAAGACGCAAAGACGTGAGACGTGCTGGACTCAGATCACAGGATGTCTGTTAGGACGATCACTGGGTCTGATCAGCTGAGAGGCACGACAGACTAAAAGTTACTCCTCGACCAATCACACACATTTTTGGGGTATGGTGTCGTCTGAGCCCAACACGGTGGATGTTTGAACTTTGGTCAGAGCCAGACTCGCTGTTTCCCCGGTTTTATGTTTTTATGCTAAGCTAAGCTAACGGCTGCTGGCTGTAGCATCATATTTATCCTACAGACACGCGGGACCAATTAAAAGTGCATAACTGTTATTCCCAAAATGTAGAGGTATCCCTTTAAAGCACACGAAACAACACGTTCTCCTCAGTGAAACGTTGGACATGCGCCGAGTGTGTGTGTGTGTGTGTGTGTGTGTGTGTGTGTGTGTGTGTGTGTGTGTGTGTGTGTGTGTGTGTGTGTGTGTGTTACCTGCAGGAAGTCGTCCAGCTGCTGCAGCAGCTCCGTGTCTCTCTGGACGTTTTCCTCTACTGAGCGCGTGCGAGACGTCAGCCACTGCAGGTCAGCGTCCAGCGTTTCCATGGAGATCCTGCCAAAGAAAAGTCTCGTCAGTCTATTCCTGTAATATTCACACCGTTTTTCTTTTATTACAGTAGCTGAAATTCATATGTGTGACGGGGGCTGATGGGAAATGTAGTCTGACGTGTTGATGAGAATATGGTGTCTGACCTGGCTGCAGGCTGCACGTGACCCAACTTCAGAGGAAACTCCAGCAGCTTCTCGTCTTTTTTCTGGGCTTCCTGAAGGAAAAAGACAAATCTGTTTTTGTATCTGCAATTTTCAATTTCTTAAACACACACACACACACACACACACACACACACACACACACACACACACACACACAGTTACTGACCAGAGCGACAAAGTGCAGCAGGTTCATGCCCGGTTTGTTGGCTTTGGTGTCGGCCAGAGACAGAAGAGACGACAGCTTGAAGCCAACGGCGTTTCCTGCGTAACCTCCCTGTAACACACACACACACACACACACACACACACACACACACACACACACACTCCTCTACACTAACAGTTGTAACAGTGTGTGTCTGTGGGTGCAGTGAGTGAACGGTGTCCAGCGGTGGAAAGTAACTGAGTACATTTACTGGAGTATAACTTCAGTTACTCGAGCGCTTCCTGCTGTGCGACGAGCTCGGCCACAAACCGTTCAAACCCACAGAACTTTATTTAAAATCAGAGTGGAGATCCCGACGTTCCACAAGAGAGCAAACATGAGGCTGAATTTGGGCTAAAGGAGGTCAGTTTAAACATCTTAGTGAGGAGTTGGATTCGACAGGAAGTTAAAGGAAAAGCAGCGTTCACGGAGCAGCCGGCGGTCCATCCTTCTACGCCCCCCCCCCCCCCGTTTCCTGCCTCATTATTCATGAGCGCAGCAGCGCCTTCACTCACAGCGTTGAGGATGTTTCCGGCCTGCAGCACCAGGTGGAGAACAGCGTGGAGCTCCTCGCAGCACATCAACTCTGCAGGAAGAGGAAGTCTTTATTGGCATCAGTGCACAAAGGAAACGCAAACACACAAACAAACAAACAAACATCAGCGGCTTCAGACGACAGAGGAGGCAGCGAAGAAGAGGAAGAGGAGGAAGAAGAAGAAGAAGAAGAAGAAGAAGAAGAAACAAAAGAAGAAGAAGAAGAAGAAAAAGAAGAAGAAGCTCAGAGAAACAAACACAAAGCGGAAAACACACAATGAAAGAAGAAAAGAGGAGCTTCTAATCCACACATCCCTGAGTGTGTGTGAGTGTGCGTGTGCGTGTGCGTGTGTGTGTGTGTGTGAGTTCACAGCTCAGGCAGTTATCACCTTCACACACACTCTGCTGAAAATAGTGCAGGTGTGAGACGTTTCACTGAATCATCTTTTCCAAACGTGGAGACAAAACAGCGAACTGAAAACGACTGAAACTGAACGTTTTTCTGTTTTTCTGTATTTTTGTTATCGTGGAAAGATTTACACACACTTTTACATAGAGAGCTATTTTGATTGGTCAGATTGATGTAGAATTAAGATTTATGGAAAACTCTGAAATCAGAGCAGCTGCTGCAGTTTATTTTTTCTTTAAAAAACGTCTGTTTTCAGCGGCGCGTGAATCCGCATCGTGTGCCGCCGTGTTCTGCGCACTGATTGGTTACCTTTGGCGGCCGTGCGAAGGACCTTAATGTCTCGTCTCATGGCTTCACACACGGCAGGAAACTCCTCCTTCAGCAGCATGGACTCGATGCGGACTGAGTAACTGCGGACGGACAGAAATCAATAAATAATCCACATCTCGCATGAGCGCGACGAAGAGGAGCACACGCGAGGACGAAGAGGCGCCTCGCTCTCTCCCTCCCACGCCGTCCATGCGCACATGAAGCCCCAACAACAACGATGGAAACCCAAAGTGCATGCTGGGACCATTAGTCACTAATGCTTCTCCAAATTAAGAGCACATTTCCCATCAGCCCTCAGGCGTCACGTCGTCAGCAGAAAGAGGAGCCTCAGCAGCTGCTTTCACCTCTTTAGTCTTTGCTTTCTGTCTGTAACGACTTCATGTCCCCAGAGTGGGATCATCTTATCTTATCTTATCTTATCTTATCTTATCTTATCTTATCTTATCTTATCTTATCTCTAACTGAAAACCTGTCCTGGCTTTGATTTAATCTTAAATCTCGTGGTTGCGTCTGATTCTTGTGTTCTCGGCTAGGCTCTGCTCAAAGGTCAAAGGTGAGCGTCTCACCTGGGCAGCTGAATCAGCAGGTACACGAAGGAATCGGCCAATGAGAGCTTAGAGACGTCTCCGCGGTACGACTTCAGCTTCTTCACCTGCAGGAGAGGAAACCCATGAAGAAGAAGTGCGTGCGTGTGCATGTGCGTGTGCGTGTGCGTGTGCGTGTGCATGTGCATCACCTCCTCTGTCTCTGGCAGCAGCTTCAGCAGCTCTCTCAGAGGCTCCGCCCCGTAAGGCTCACTGTTGCCGTGGCGAATATCGTCCACTATCGCCTGATTGGTCCTAGAGGAGGAAGAGATTTTCCATTTAATGTGTCCCTCAGTGTCCCACAGTGTCCCACATGCTCATCACACGCTCATATTAGTCGTTTAAAGCTACAGAAAAGTGCACCATGGGAAATATTCCATCACCGTGAGTTCACGCGTCCACAGACGACGTATTATGGGGGCAGTCTCTGACACATGTTCCATGACCCGTCCGTCCCTCATGCCTGTATGTCCCTCAGCGTGTTTGGAAACACTCAGCGATGCCGTCAACATGAGCTGAACACATTCAGGACTCTGAGGTGTTACTCAACCAAACCTGGTCTGTCTGTGGACTCGCACTCAGCGAGGACAGGACAGGTCATGAGACAACAGGCTGCGTCCTCTGACGGTGTTTTCTGTCCCTCTGTTTCTGTTCTGTGGTCATTTTGTGTCTCTTTGTATTCTTCTTTAACACACGTATTATTGACGTCTTTTCATGGACGGCTCCTGGTCAGGTCCATCGCCTTGTCCCTCTGATGGACTCCGTCACATGTCTCGAGCGTCTCTGCCTGCACTGCTTCACAGCATGCCAGCATCACCACATCTGTTTACCCATAACACCCCTGGATGAGGGCGAGGACACACACACACCCTCTGTCCCTGCCTGTCATGGAGGAGATCTGCTGCACTCGCTGACACGCAAGTGACACCAACCGCATGCTCATCACAGCTGATCGACTCCGTCAGGTGGTCGCTGACGCAGGTATGAACCTCCGCTGGCCAACGAGCAGCGAGCAGAGAGGGGACAGTCAGACGACTCGAGGCAACAACAGCTGAGCCTGGCTCGACTTTAGCTTAGCACAAACAATGGAAACAGGTGGAAACAGCTAGCACCTGTAAAGCTCACACAGCGCGTCTGTGAAAACCACAGCTGTTTCCAGTCTTTATGCTAAGCTAAGATAAGCTAAGCTAAGATAAGCGGTTACCACGGTGCTGGTTTTGGCTGTTTTCAGGGAATTTTAGTGACTTCAGTGGTTCAGGGAATGATGGGAAATCTGCACAGGTGAGAATGACATTTACCTCTTGAACTGTTTGAGGAAAATCCCAATGTTCATCCCACGCTTCGAGTCCAGGATGGAGACCTGGTCGAGAGACATGGACCCAGAGAGAGCGAGGGAGGGGGGAGGAGGGGGGGGGGGGGGGGGGGAGGGAGAGAGAGAGAGAGAGAGAGAGAGAGAGAGAGGAAGGATGGAGGGAGAGAGGTCAGAGCCCAGCTGGAAACTGTCCACACACCTTCAACAAACAGCAGAACACACAACCCTGCATCACTCATGCACACACACACACACACACATACACACACACACACACACACACACACACACACACACACACACACCTCCTCTTTGGTCTCTCTGAACGAGCTCCTGGTCTTCCCTCCCCTGGTGGGCATGGACTTGGCCTTTGATTGACAGTCGTTCTGACCAAACAGCTCCTCGATGGCACGGACGTCAATCTCGTACTGCTGCTGCACTCGGCCCTGAGTCCACAGGTTGGCCCGCCCCTTCACCTGAGGGACACGTGGGCAGGCGCGCACACACACACACACACACACACACACACACACACACACACACACACACACACACACACGCACACACACACGCACACACACACACACACACACATAAATACGAAGCTTTAATATAATAACAGTGTGACTCTGTGATGCAGAGTTGAGACTCTACCTGATCCTCTGGTATCGTTTTCCAGAAGAAACTCCTCACCCTCTTCTTCTTCCTCAGGCCACCTGCAGGGTCCCCCAGGCCTGGAAGCAGGGGTGGCATGGGGGCAGGAGGGGGAGGAGGAGGAGGTGGGGGAGGAGGGGGAGGAGGGGGAGCAGGGGGTGGCGGTCTGGCCCGGTTGCCCTCGATATCAGAGAATCCCGACTGAGGACGAGGAGGAGACATCGGCATGGCGAAGGCCACGCCCTCCTCCTGGAGGGAGAAACCCTCCCTCTCATTGGCCGGGGAGACGCTGCCCATCACGTGCATCCCGCGGCCGATTGGACGGGAGCGGACAGGGGAAGCGGAGGGATTGGTGGCGGACAGGTCGGTCACCACACCCGCAGGTGACCATGGCGAGGGGTGCGGTGAGGATGATGAAGATGGGTCATCACTTTAGGAACATTGGAGGTCGGTGACAGGTCAAGGGTCAGATCCACAGGTGAGATGAGAGAGCTGGAGAGAAATAAAAAAAAAAAAAAAGAAACGAAAAACTTAAAGGAGACATGAAGCTGCAGCCGGTTAGCTTAGCTTAGCTTAGCTTAGCATGGAGGAAGAGGAGGAAGCGACAAACCTGCCGAGCAGCAGCTCTGAAGCTCGACTGGTTCATTTGTCTTCTGTCCTCCACTGACTAAAAGTCAAATTTCATCTGTGTCTTTGAGCTAAATGAACAGAGAGACGAACGACGCAGAAGAATCCAGCTGGGCGCCGCCATGACGGTCATGTGACTCGTGTGTGTGTGTAAATGTGCGTGTGTGGCTTTAAAAAGTCATCAAATGAACGTTAATTAAACAAAAGCTACTTTACGTAATATTTGCTCTTTGTGTGGTGCGTGTGCGCCGCTGTTGACTCTTTTCTCTCGATGTGTTTGTTTTCTCCAGCCTGAACTTTCTTCATCATCGTCCTCCTCTCTCTCACACACACACAAACACACACACACACACACACACAACACACACACACACACACACACACACACACACACACACACACACACACACACACACACACACACACACACACACACACACACACACACACACACACACACACACACCTTCACACCTGCTCCTCAAACATCACGAGTCTCACCTGAATGTGACGCCAGCAGCTGTTGGCTGTTGTTGGCGTTCCTGCTTTCACTTCAGGTGTTGAACGTTTCACTGCAGGAGAAAGAAAACGTTCAGCGCTGATCTGTTTCAGAGGAGCATCGAACACACACACCCTGACGTCCTGAAGCACCAGCCCTCAGCCGGTTCTCGTTCGGTCAGACTATCTGTGTGCTTGTGCTCTGGTCATCATGACTGTTTAGTCTAAAAAGGTCTAAAAACATCCAAAGAACTTCCATCCTGATCACACTTTTGCTCTTTAAGAAGCTCTGAGGTCTTTAGCTAACGATCGCTAACCACGTTAGCGGCTCCAGGGGTGACGCGTTGGCCGGTGGTCCATCCCTTCAGTCCAGACTGAAACATCTCAAAACCCTCTGCACGGGCCAAGCTTTGTACAGAGATCATGGTCCCAGAGGATGAATCCTACCTTAACCTTTAACCTTTGTTAAAGACATGTTAGCTAACATGTCAGGCTAAGACGGTGAACACGCTAAACGCCTCTTAACATGCTAGTATCTGTCATTGTGAGCATGTGGGCTATGTTAGCATTTAGCTGAAGCACAGCCGTATAGAGCTGCTAGCATGGCTTTCATCTGTCAGACTACAGACTCCAAGGACGACGTTTCAAAGCCGTCCGTCCGTCCGTCCGTCCGTCCGTCCGTCCGTCCGTCCGTCCGTCCGTCCGTCCGTCCGTCCGTCCGTCCGTCCGTCCGTCCGCCCTGCACTCACTGACATGTTCCTACCGGCTCTCGTTCTGCTCTGCGGTCTCTCTGACGATCTAACTGACAATAAAAACAACAGTTAATCTTCCTCCTGATACCTGCTCTTCTTCTTTGCTTGCTCCACCCCACACGCGGACCTGAACCACAAAGTCCACACATCTCTGCACTGTTAAATTATTAAACACACACACACACATGCACACACACATGCACTCCCCTGTGTGAAGTTCTGGATACATGTCGACCAAGATACACACTTCCTGCTAAATTAAAGATGAGTGTGTTACATAACTTAATCCCACATCGCCAATCGCCCGATTTCTTCCGTCAAACTTCCAACTTAATCATGCTAACAATGTGTGTGTGTGTGTGTGTGTGTGTGTGTGTGTGTGTGTGTGTGTGTGCGTGCGCAGTAGTGGGTCGCTGCAGGAACACATTCTGGTTCTGACCTAATTACTGCTGATCCAGTTATTTATTTGGAGAAAGTGTCGCAACCAAACTCCATTTAAAAAAGCAGTGATTTAATGATGCCTCACTTTTGGGCAAAAGTTAACGATCAGTCAGACGTGAAATCAAACATTAAACACTCTGCTGAGGAATTCGGCTCATCTGTGATCCAGAAAACCAGCGGTTACATCTCCACCTTCCTTCCTGGGTCGTTTATCATCCAATGAAGCTTTTCAGTTCAAATGTTGGGTTAATTGGTGTTTCATGATGACCTGTGGGCCTGATCCTCGCTCTGCTTTTTCTGTAAGTCAAAAACTACACAGAGGCGGAAGGAAAGGTGGTAAAATTGTACTTTCATGAGATTTTTCAGTATCAGTTAAATGTTAATTCAGTGGAAAAGGCTCCTTTCACCACGCAATAAACAAAATGCTTAAAATGCAAGAAACAGAGATTACTATATTTTTATTTTTGTGTTGGTTTAGTCTCTTTCACTGTTCTTTGTACTAACTTTGATAACAAGCTGTGACTCAGCTCATCTGCTTCTCCATTAAAACAAATATCACTTGATGACTTTGTTGAGCTGAATTTACCAGAACAAGCTCGTACTTCAGAAAGTATCTGAGCTAACGTTACAGGTTTGATGCATTAGCTAAACACAAATGAAAACACTAAATTGACAGAATTTGTAATGGAGTTTGGTGCATCGTTCTCTCCCTGCAGAGTGAATGCAAGAGGACTGTGTGTGCATGTGCGTGTGTGCACGTGTGCGTGTGTGCACGTGTGCGTGTGTGTGTGGTGCAGATGCCAGGGAGTAAGGCTGCCATGCGCTACCGTGGCAACCAGTCAGAGTGCTACTGATTGTCGTGGTAACAGACCGGGTTACAAACAATGACGGTTTGTTTACTTGTCAGACAACAAAATCGGGGTCACAGTGTGTGTTAGCGTATGTGTTAGCTTGTGTGTGTGTCTTAGTGTGTGTGTGTGTGGGTCAGAGCATTAATATTAAACACTCGCTCCTGAACGCTCCCTGATGGCGTCCTCTCATGTCTCGGCCTCCATGTTGTTTTCTGTCTCATCTTCAAAGCCTCTCAGCAACAAAAGCTTCGGTCTCTCTCTCTCTCTCTCTCTTTGAGGGCCGTTTAAACTCGAGTGACCGTGACATCATCGCCGACGTCCAATCACACGACTCGGAATGTAAAAATAGACCAGGGCCAAACGGCTGACCCGGTTCACACGAAGGATTCTGATTGGTTAACGAGGTCACGGCTTGATGAGGAGTCAGATAATTGAAGGTTTGAAAACTTCATCACTAGTACTATAAGTAGTACTACTAATACTACTATTGCTACTGTGTTTTTCCTTTTTCACTACCATGGCTACTACTACTACTACCAACAGTCACAGTACAACTGCTACTGTACTACTTTTTAGTTCTACTACTGCTAATGCTACTATAACAAGTACTAGTACTGCTATGATGAGCGGTTCAACTGTCAATATTACAATATTACTACGAATGCAGGACTTTTACTGACAGTTCAGATGTTCGCAGTTCCCGGAGGATGAATCCTCCAGAGAGTACTTTTACCTTTTATTGTACTTTTACTTCAGTGAGTACTTCTTCCTTCAACAGAAAGCTCCTCACCTCAATGAGATTTACGTGAAACCTGACTGGCTCATGAGTTTTCACCTCCAGACGCCGTGACGACTTTCACCTGGCGACAACACCTTTGTGAGACACGGCTTGAAATGCATGCTGGGAAATCTGCCGCGACGGTCCGACTCTCTGCTCCGATTCTCTCGGCCGACCCAGTTAGGATCCTGCGCACATCCGTCCCTCGCCTTCGCTCCACGTTCCCACGGCGGCGGCCCCGACCTCAATCCTGACGGCGAGGGAGAGACGCCTCGCCTCCACGCTGGAAACGAGGCGACGGCTCGAGAAGGACAAACCAGGCCGAGCGAATGAGTAACCGACAGCGACGCTGCGTGAAAAGCTCTGATCCGCCGTGAAGACGTCCTCTAATGATTATCCCGACAAGCCGCCGGCAGCGTCACAGTGCAGACGAGCGGCGTGCAAAGCGAGCCGACGGCTGCGCCCCTCCATTATGGAGCAACAATCAGAGAGCAGCCTGCCGCTGGATAATAAGCTCAGAGCAGGTTGGACAGGATGGCTGCGCTTTGTCTGCAGGTCAATTAGAGACAGCATGTCCTCACGCAGGCAGGTAAACTGTGACAGGTGAGACAGGAAGCTTCCTGTTCGCACCACAGCTCTGCTTCAGCTGCCGTGATTGGCTGGACGTCGTTAAGCTACAGAGGCCAATGGGTAGCACACATTTTAAGCTAATTTCTCCAAATTCAGCAAAAGAAACTGAACGAAGCCTCGTTTGAGTCCGTCTGCGTGAGCGAACGTCAGGAGCTCCAACCAAAAGTGCGTTCAAATGGAAAATCACTGATCAGTAATCAGATTACAGTCATGATCAAATCAGCTCGAGCCGCCGATCACGTCCATGTTTCTGTGTGTGTCCGAGATTTAACAAAGCTAACGTCTGGACTTTTACATACAAGTACTTTAACCCCCACACACACACACACACACACACACACACACACACACACACACACACACACACACACACACACACACACACACACACACACACACACACACACACACACTCTCTGCAAACCTGTTGGAGAAATAATGCATAGACAAATATTTACAGTACAAATTCATTTGACCTCTCCTGTCACACACACACACACACACACACACACACACACACACACACACACACCCTGAGGACAAGGGAGGACACACACACACCCTGAGGACAAGGGAGGGCACACGCACACCCTGAGGACAAGGGAGGGCACACACACACGCGCAGGACTAAATATGGCCGACGCCCTGCAGTGACTCACAGCAGGTGACCGGCGGCACGTCGGCGGTCGACGCTGAGGTCAACCCGCCATCGCCGTCCCGTTTGACCATGTCCTGGACTTCCTGCAGGTGAGACGGAGGCGGAGCTCACCCTGATCATCAGCCGATCGTTTTCTCCACTGATCGATCGATCGATCGTGAGGAATCTTTGTATTTCAGTTAAAGTGTTGAATTTCTGAGGAGCTGAAAACAAGCTGTTGTGAAGCCTTTTGACAGGTTCTTTCCTTATTGTCTCAATTATTGATTAGAAACTGAAAAACAATCGATTTTAATTTTCAGAAGCGAGTGCTGAAGCACAAAGGACGTCCTGGAACCAAACGCTGCCGGTTTGGGTTTAATTGCTGTAAATATCTGAGTTGCTGCTGATTGGTGGGCGTGAACGAGTCCTGAGGTTCAGTCAATGATTGAAGCCGCTCATGTCCAGAACGGGTTTCCTGTCTTATACGAGCTCGGTGTACTTTTCCAGGTTTAATGTGCTACTTCAACAACATCTGACACTTCACTACTCTGCAGTGTAAGAAGGAGGCTTTAAATGTAACCTTCCTCCTCGTTTCGAATGTTTTGGTGTCTGTTCGGCCGAGATAAGAAACCAGTTTTTCTTTGTCTGGTTATTGAAACACAGCGAGAGAAAGTGATCAGTTTTTACTGTAACGTCTGCATCGACGGGTCGGTGCAGGCTGGATGAGACGAGCAGGGTGGAAACATGAGTCACAGCAGGCGTTCGGGGTATTTTTTCCTCTCTCTGGTGATTTCTTTAGCTTTGCAGGCTGGTTGTTGCTCGGCAGTCTGCATATTAGCTCCCACACTTTCTCCAGCAGTGACGCCTCAGTCTGAGGATTACAGCAGCAGGTCAGCAGACCGCCAGTACGAGAGGTTCAGCCTGGAGGACGAGGACGCAGCTCGTCAGGGAAAGACGGCCCCTGAAAGTACCCGGACACGACTCAAAAATCATCAGGAAGTGTCCTGGAGGTTGAAGACCTTGAGTCAAACTGTGTCTGCATCGCAGGAATAATGAGACCCTCTGCAGAAACCACCTACACATTCATAGACGCAACCTAGAAATGATCCCAAAACTACTGAAAAATGAAAACAAACCACACGAGAAACCAAGACATGATGTTCAACTTCACCTTTGCAGAAACAAATCCAAGGAATGACTTGAACATATTCATGAACGCAAGCTAGAAACCATCCAGAAGGAACCAGAACCCGTCAGGAAAACACACAAATCAATGGACGCCATTCACAAACTATCCTGAAACGACTCAAAATGCTTCACATCGCCTCAGAAATGAGTGGACAGTCACAGCTGATCTCTGAGAGGCTACTGAGCGCTAACGCCAGCGTGCTAGCACGATCACAGTGACATGATGTACAGAGAAATTATCGTCAAACGTCCGAGAAAAGATCCAAGAACCAGAAACAAAGTCTGAGAAACGAATTCTGAGAAACGAATTCTGAGAAACGAAGCGGAAATCTGCAGGAAATATTTCGAAGTGCTTCCAGAAGCTTGAGACTCGCATGCAGACGGAGCACAAACACAGTCGCTGTGGAAACCCAGTAAAAGTCCCAGAGGACGAGAAGACCTCGGCCTTATTTACCAGACAAACAGCAGTAAACACGTGTGTGTGTGTGTGTGTGTGTGTGTGTGTGTGTGTGTGTGTGTGTGTGTGTGTGTGTGTGTGTGTGTGTGTGTGTGTGTGTTGTGATGGTGATGGGGGGTAAGCGGGACCCCCCACATTGACGTGGCTCAGAAAAGCATCTGAACTGCCCTCAAAACATCATTAGCATAAAAAACACATCAGCTCTGGCGGAGCTTTGGGCTCCGATGAGCCAAAAAAGTGTTAAAAAGTAGAAAAATCTCCTTCAAGGCTCAACGGAGCGACTGACGGCTCCATGGTTACCATGGCGACGGGAGGACAGACAGACCCAGACAGCGTCCTGTATCTAAAATGTCATTCTGCGGTATCTTCGCCGGAGCTCCAGGCGGGTCAGGGGGTCACGCTGAACAGTCGACCCGCTGAGGGAGCACCGAGGCCTGGCCACGGTCTGCCGGGAGGCCTGGGGGAAGAACCAGGAGCAGACACAAGCACACACAGACGTTCGTCTGCTGGAGGGACCTCACGAACGGACGCTGAGGTGAATCAAAGCCAGCAGACATTTGATCTCACAGTTTTCCATCTTAACAGGAAGAGATCGGCCAAACGCGGCGCTCTGTGATGTCAGCGTGAAGCGTGAAGCCAAGATGGCGTGTTGATGGACGGCAGGAAGTGAACAAACGCACCTGTGTTTCACCTGTGAAGCAGTTAGCAAACTGTTTCACTCAGCGGCTAAAACAATTCAGTCTGGTGAGATAACTGGAAGAGAAATGACTTCAGCGTTCTCTGATGCAGATTCGGTGTGAAAGTTTCTAATCGCGTCTTCGTCACCACCTTCATCGCCTTCTGCACGAGGATGACACGCGCAACGCTTTGTAACGGGATGACGTGCAGCTTAATTCACACGGGTTTGTAGGAGCGTTCATGGACCCCTGAAAGCTTCAGCAGCGAGTACAGCTGTCCGTCCGTCTGCTGGCACATGAAGACAGAATGACGCCTGTAAAAGCTCCACAATAAAAGCATTTCGACGGAGTTCGTTCTGCCAAATTCACCAGAAGACAATGACTGAAGAGGGGTCAAAGTTCAGGTTTCACAGGGTGTGTGTGGGTGTGTGTGTGAGCCAGTAAGCAGCACAAGATTAAATTAGCCGATTTCTGAATGGAGTCTGGTGGGACAGTGTCTCTCTAGCAAAGAGGAAAAGGAAGAGGAAACTCCTGGGCTTTCAGTAATACAGAGCACTTTGTCTGCAAAAGAGTTGCAGGTTTACTCCCCCAGCAGCTTCTTAAGTGCCCTTGAGCAACACAATCCCTTGATGGGCGCATTAGGTTTCCATCTGTGAACTGTAAAATCTAAGTTTAAGAGCTGCGTGGGAGCCAAAGAAAGCCGGGGTAGAAAAACACAAGCTGCACAAGTTCTGAGGATATGTCATGATTTCCAGCGACACAGGTCGTTCTGTCACCTGCATGTCGGTGAGTCTGAGTTGTGTGTTGACACACGTCATGTGAGTTTCAGCAGCCTGAGGCCTGAAAAACTGCTAAACACTGATGTGTCTCTGCAGACGTGCTGCAGCCAGTGCACGACAGTCATCAGAATTACATAAAGTCCAAAAATCCCAAACGTAAGGCATCAGATTCACACTGAGGACGTGTCAGGAGAAAGAATATTCGATAGACTGCTTGGAGATAAAGCACCATAAAGTGAGCAGTATAAACTCAGACCAACTGCAATCACTGTGAGAATACTGCAGAAAGTACTCGCCATAAACGCAGTATAAATTAACTGATTGCGAGCAGCAGAGACAAACAGTAACGTCCTCACAGGAGCATGAATACCACAAACACACGGCAGAAAGTACTGTAAGAATACCACAGGAGAGTAAACAACGCAGTAGAACTGCAGCTCCACCAATGACCACGGAGTAATCTCTGTGAAGTATTACTGCATTTCCAGAAGACATAAAGTGACCTGAAAGTGTCACCAGACCAATAAAAACTCACGCTGATGAACCACAAAGACATTAATAAGTATAAATGAGCGTGCCCTGTTCATGGGCAGTCTGTCTGGACCCCTCCCCACATCCTCTGAGGGCCTCCTCACATGGGGGTCCTCTGCCCTATGGCCCCCCCTGCCCCCCAGTCCAACCCGTAATGATTACAGTAGGTTTAACGCCTTGGCTGTGTCAACAGTCACAGTGTCCACAGAGACACTGTATCGGACACCATCCTGTCAGTCACCGCAGGGACGTCAAACAGGCTGTTTGCAGCCTCGTTTCAACACTGTGGGAATGTGAATGCAGTCACACGTTTAACAGCCTGTTAGCCTGCTGAGGTAACGCCGAGCAACGCTGAGATGAACCGACTGTCAGTGAGATCAACAAGGCTGAAAAAAAGAACAAAGTGCGGCTGTAATTATTATCTAAACTTACCGGAGAGGACGCGACAGCGGCGCGGGCGCTCCAGCGCCGAACCTCCGTTTGAAAACGTCCAAGTTTAAAGCGAAGGAAGATTTTAATGACCCCCACCGACTCCGGCTCGCATCCACAGGCAGCGCGCGCTGAGCCGGGTGTGCGCGTGGGAGAGAGAGCGCGAGAGGGGGAGAGAGCGAGAGCGCGAGGGAGAGAGAGCGAAGGGGAGAGAGCCCAGGCTGTCTGCGCATGCGTGATCACTCAGGTGGAAGGGAAAGCGCTCGTACACGCCCACCTGCTATGACACAAGAATATCTGAACACACACACACACACACACACACACACACACACACACATCCTGACTCGAGTCTTTAATGTCAAATCAACTGTGTGTGTGTGTGTGTGTGTGTGTGTGTGTGTGTGTGTGCACGGAGGAGATAAACTCTACCAGCCACGCCCATGGCATAAAAAACCGTCGGGCTTGCGTCCTGACAAACGTTAAGGTTTCAGCACTTTTCTTTCCTCTCTTAAAAGCTGTTAAATGATGAAAAAAATCAATAATTATTGATTAAAAAAAGTGTCGATGTCAAGACAAAGGTTTAAAAAAACAAACTCTCTAACTCTAAAGCTAAATCAGCTAAGCTAGCAGGCTGCTTTGAGCAGGTATAATGTTAGCCATTGTAGTTTAGCATGTTAGCATGCCGTCTGTAGCTTTCAAGGTGACTCTTCCGTAGTGAGCGTCACTGTTCAGAGATGTTCAGCTCAAGATAAAAATGGCCTACACTCCAAACCACAAATATGAACCTATGAGCCAGAGGTGAAAGTC
Source organism: Chaetodon trifascialis (assembly GCF_039877785.1). Lineage (NCBI taxonomy): Eukaryota > Metazoa > Chordata > Actinopteri > Chaetodontiformes > Chaetodontidae > Chaetodon > Chaetodon trifascialis. The sequence continues at coordinate 2,115,084 of NC_092078.1, read as the reverse complement.
AGGTGTAACTAGGACACATCAATTACAAAACCATGAATACACACTGTGCATCGATGTAGGCTAATCGTTCATCTGCGGTTTTAGCATAGCGAAGTGATGAATCATTGCATTGCCTAGCATTAACCCTAACCTACATTAGTTAACCCTTTACTGGTTGTGTTTGAGACTTTTTGAAGAGGACTGATCTTTGTTATTGGTGTTTCTCCCAATTAATCAACTACTGCTTTTAGCTAATTTGTGTAAATTCAAGTGTTTTCCCAACCTTTTTATTTTGTTACCCTTTAAAATATAAGTTTAAAATATCAGAAAACACAAAAATACAGCCATGCTAGCAGCTCAGTAAGGCTGTACACAGCAACGCTTTTAGCTAAATGCTACTGTGAGAAGCTAACAAGCTCTAAATGACAATGCTAACATGCTGATGTTAAGCAGGTATAATACCGTGATCACCATCTTAGCTTGTTAGCATGCAAATATTTGCTAATTAGCACTAAGCACAAAGTTCAGCTCAGTCTGATGGGAATGTTGTTTGTTTTACAGATATTTGCTCATAAATTGAAGCATTGGACAAATTTCACTAAAAAGTCACCAGTTAGTTATTACGGTTCATCCTGAGGGGAGCATGAGTGTCTCAAGCAAACTTTATGGCCGTCCAGGCTGGTGGACCAACTGTGAGACATATTCATGCTGCTAGTACTTTAAAAATTAGGAACAAAAAGCCTTAAAAGTGAATGCATCCTGGTGTGTGCTCCAAACAAACCTTGACTTAGTCTCAGCCGACCTCTGACCTCCTTCTTGTCTTCTGATGTCCTATAGTCCAGACAACAAATTAATGAACGCGTCCCTGAACACTGCATCTGGGTCCAAAGACGAACCACTTAAAAACCAGAGTCTTTGTTGTGAGAAACCGTTCTGCTGGTGAAATGTTTGGGCAAATGACCCTGGATGCAAGAACACGAACACACACACACGCACACACACACACACACACACACACACACACACACACACACACACACACACACACACACACACACACACACACACACACACACACACACACACGGTAGAATCAGGGTTGTGTTGGTGTTGCTTGGTGAATAATTATCTCTTTACAGCAACAATCAGAGCAACACAACCGCAAACAGACCAGAGTCTTATTCTATCACTCCATATAAAGACAGAAACACACACACACACACACGCACACGCATTTGTGAAGGTGAAGCCATTAAGTGTTTTACATGAAAATGTCTTTTGAGAAACTTGTGTGCGTTTGCACATCTGTTGAGGCAATGTTTAAGTAACTTGTTTAAGTAATCGATTACTTGGTTAATTGACTAGTTTCAGTTGTGCTTGTATAAACTGCTGAGTAGTTTAATGCACAACAAAACATCTGATTTTATAAACTCTTCTTCTGTTTAATGATAAATGCAGCAAAGTTGAAAGTACAATATTCCCCTCCGTGGAGAAGTGTTAAGTAGCATGAAAACATACATCAAATAACTTTGGTACTAATTAAAGGCAGAGACACTTTTCTGAGATGGTTCAAGAGACTAAAACACATCCTAAAAAGACTGAAGGGAAACGCCTGGAGAGGAAGGTAAAAACCAGACTGTGTGGAAATCACCTGAAATCTGAAGGACAAAGATTTAACGCTCATGAAACTAAAACTGAGAAAAGCTCTGATTACAGAGTTCGTCATCTGTTTAACACAGCAGCTTCGTCTTCTTTGCACTTTATCGGCTCCTCACACAGAAAATGAGTCACACTTTTGCTCTTAATGGATTTATTCTGCAGCCATTCAAACATTTCCAACAAGACTAAAATGATTTGCCACTTCTGTACATTTTGGTCCTTGTTCAACATTATAAAATCAAATAAGTGAAAATTCAGCTTCTACCTTTTTTCTTGGTTGGCAAAAATGAACTGCAGACTGTTTTTAGACTGATCCAGGGTCAGCAGTTCACCTCTGAGAGGACTTTATCAAACATTTGTTACACTGAGATCAGTCATTTGGATGGAAGCCAGGCGACAACCAGCAGCAATGCTGCCGTTAAAACACTGATTTCCTCACTGAGAAGACAAAAGTTTGCCTCAGTTAGGCGCAGAGACTGCTCTGCTGCTTAAAGAGACACGATAAAGGTTTAAATTCTGGTAAATGTTAGGAGGGAGTCTTATATCAAATGTTAAAAATATCACAGGTCAATGGGAGTTTTTCCTTGTTGTGCAGTGGTGGAAAGTGGACCCTGAGTTCAGGAGTCAACTTTCTAATCCAAAGTCATCACAATGATCTCAAACAAAACAAAAAAAGTTTGTTATGATCATGAAACGTTTATCTTTCTATCACCTAAAACTTTAAAAATGGAAATGTTTCTGACAGCACAGTTTACAGTCAAACCCTGCTGTGTTTCTTGTTGATTTAACGAGACTGGAAGCTATTGTCAGTTTGTCATTTTTACTTTGAGTGGAATTTCCCTTTAAAGACAACATTCAACAAAGGTGAGACATTAGTGACGTTCATACTAATATTTATATTTTGCACAAAAGCATCCACAGTCATTGGATAGTTGTTGTGAGGCCTGAGGTACAAACAAAAACACATTGTACATGTAAAGAGAAGAGCATCAAAAGAGTGAATGTTTCCGCAGATTATGCTTTGGACAGAGTGCAAAGAGTGCGAGTGAGTGAATAAAAGGCTGACGTTTCTGTCAGTTTGTCCACTAATATGATGACCTGATGAGCCACCAAAGCTTTAGTATCAATCAAAAGAAGAAAAAACACATACAAGTCATTTTCAAATAAACTGAATATAATTTTTACAACAAAGACTATTTCCAGGCTAAACTTTCAGTGTGTAAAGAGTATATTGGTTTTTAAAGCATTTCATGGGGCAGACCATAATCATTTATAATTTGGCTGCTGATGATTTCCTCACCAACAAACCAACTGGTCTTCATCAATGAACAAGGCATCATCATCAGCATACAGCAACATGTCTTTGGTTTACTGGTCTCTGGATGTTTCTGAGCTTCTTGCCATGTGACCCAGAGGAGGAAACGACCAGCAGCCAACTTGTTTCTTTCTGTGAAGCTTTCCAATAAAGTGAATATTAGCTGTCTATCAACTGGAATGTAACTGGAGTGTGGTGGTGGCTGAGGTTTGAATTTAAATAGGGGATTACAGACAAATGACATCACATTGTTAAATAAGAGAGGTTTTAAATAAATTAACGCTAAGATTTGGCTATTGGTGAAATGTTCCCAGAAAGATTGACAACAACCAAACTTCACCAACAAATGAGACGACATGGCCAACATACTGCAACATTTTTTGGTTTGTCAGACATTATCAGTGCTGCTGAGCGTCTTGTCATGTAAACCAGAGAAGGAAATGACCAACAGCTAACCAAATGAGTACTGCAGTAACTAAATCTGTGGCTCAAAACTTCACCTTACAGGTAGAAACACTTAAACTTTGGCTACTGATGAAATGTTGGCTGAAAGACTGGCTACAACCAACCAGGCTTTATCAACAAACAAGGTGCCATCATCAGCATATAGCAACATTTTTTGGTTTGTACAAATTATCGGTCTTTGCATGTTGCTGAGAGTCTTGTTGTGTAAACCAGAGGAGGAAATGACCAGAAGCAAACCAAATCAGAGCTGCTGAAACTGTCTGTATCTGGTAACTGATTTTGTTGATGGGAATAAATGGCTGGTATGATATGGAATAAAGTTTAACCAGGAGATTCAGATGAGCTGAGCAGTTTGCTTCAGGTCTCATCACACTGTTGGTCTTATTGAACTGCAAACACACACTGATAGGGACACATGCTTCTTTTACCTCCCAAATAATCCTCAGATAACAACAAACATGAGGACACTGAAGTTTACTTAATTAAGGTTAATTAGCTCCACTTACATCATCTACCACTGGCAACATTTATCAGTTTAACCGACAAAAATGAGAAGCTGCTGCCTGAATGTTTTACATTTTTGACTATTAAAAAAAGAATGAGAAGATAGAAAAAACTCAAGACGAGTATTTTAGTATTTTATCAATAAGATCCAAAACTTATCAATAAAGCCAACCCCGGCTGCTGCAGAGCTCTGGGTCGTTCCAGCCTCTGCGGACATTGAGGCTGTTTTCCTGCAGTGGTGTTGAGGCACTTTTAGTCGCTGTGAGTTCCTGACTGCAGTGGCTGAGGATTGTTAAAGTTCAAAGAAAGGCTTAGTGCCTCACAGAGGATTAGATGGATTTACTCCGCAACACACAGGAAGAGGCAAGAAAGCCAGAAGGGGTACATATGGGTGTCTCCATTAAACAGGTCAGAAGTCACAGGCGCTGTATGTCTGTGAATGGGTGTATCGTATAGAAAGAGACAATTCTTGAGGCATTTTTGTCCTAAACACAATTTCCCTCCAATCTATCTAATTCCACGTTTCTGTACCGAACACTTTCCAGATGCTGGAAATCTATCTCAAACCCACAAACTCCACTCTGGTATAAATAAACGACCTTCCCTCCCAAACTGTTCCAACAGAAGTCCATTAATCCCAAAACATCTTCCAGACCCGCATCGGTCACCTGTTGTGTGACCACTTCAGGTTGTTGCTGTGTCAGCTTTCCTCCAGCCAGGAGGGGGCGTCCACGCTGGGGTTGCTGAGGTGATCGCTGGCCTGCTGGATGTTTTGCTCCAGGAAGCTGTGACACGATAAACTGTGAGCCGCAACGGCACCGTGGAACAGCCACAACTGGTTATGGAGGACTTTGACCTGCAGGCACAGCGAAAATGAAGGATCTGTTGAGTCCAAACCAGCTCGCACATGAAACTTTTTACTTTTCTTCATTAAACATCAACCTCAGCCGTCATGCACGCCACCTCAGCCACCTCTGCACTGAACCACCTTAAAGCCATGTGCAGATCTCTGTGTCTACTGGAGATCAATCATTTTATCAATCCAAAGAAAAGTTCAATCATTTTCTTCTTCCAGCTTTTCAAAGGGATCATTTGCAGTTTTTCTTTGTCGTTTGTGGTTTGGGACTAATGATAATTGTAAAGGATGAAATGCACCATTTCCAGGTTTACCTGAAACCTCTGAGTCCTCTCACCTTGTTCTCCTCCAGCAGCTTGACTTTGACGGCCAGGTCGTCTCTGATCCTCTGGAACTTCTCCCTCTGGTTCTGAAAGTCTTTCTGGGCCTGCTCCAGTTTGGGCAGGGTGACGGCGTCCCGCGGCCCCATGTTCAGCTCCTCCAGGTCCACCCGGTACGCATCATACTCCACCCTGGAAGTTGGAGAAGTTTACACAGATATCTCCAGAAACGACTGAAATGGACCTCAATCACATCACAAAGAGCCTAAAAAGTTCTACAATTATCATTCAGCTTTATTTGCCAAATCATGTTATTTTCTTTTCCATTTCTCGTCTCCATTGTTTGACCGCTGAACACTGAAAATATCTGGACATGACATGTAGACTCCTACACCCCGCTGACAGGAAACAGGAAGTGTCTTCCACCCACCTGGCAGCCTCGTACTTCTTGGCGTTGATCATAGTGTCCTCGATGGTTTTGTTGACCAGAGTGTTCATGTCGAACGTGAAGGCTTTGATGGCCTCCGTCAGCGTCTCCCCACTCTTAGAAAGAAACTTCTGAGCCTCTGCATTCACACCAAACTCCACCTGAGAGAGAGGAGTGACCCCCATTGATCAAGAGCTGATTGGACCCAATGACGGCACCCGGGGGTCTTGAAATGTTCCGCCTGTTTTCACTGGCTGATCCATCATGGCTGCCTGATCGCTCTTCTTCATAACGTCACATCCAACATCTGATGTTCTGTTTCTACCTTTCCCTCCTAATTTCATCAAACTAGCACAGTAAGAACTTTCCTCCATTTTGTCCAAAGCAGTTTTCACTTCCTGCCCTCCATCTGAATTTAAAGTCACGTGACTGCAAACAACCTATTGTAGTAGTAGTAACAGTTGTGCAGTAGTACCAATGAAAATACTTTAGAACACTCACATGCAGTTTTGGGGTTTTGAGGCTAAGCTCGCTGAAAGCGTCCCCCAGGGTCTTCTGGGTAACTGTGAACTGAGCGAGCTGATTGGCCAGCGTCTGAGCCAGCTTGGTCACGTTTTCATAGCGCTGTCTGTCGTCTTTGAGCAGCTCGAGGCGAGGCTCCAGGTTCAGATCCACCGTGCGAGATCCACGACCCAGCTTCTCTGAGAGAGTCTGCCGGGTGCACTGCAGGCAGAGAGCATCGCCGTCGATCACACCGATATTTATCAATTATATCTTCAACCAATGAGCAGCGACACGGAGCCCAGTCTCACCTTGTAGGTGGTGATGCTCCACTTGCGGACTCGGTCCAGCTTCTCGCTGGCTGGGTTCTTGTTGTTGCCTTGAACCACCACGGGTTCACTTGATGGTGTCACTGGAAGGTCTGGAGGTGGGGTCAAAGGTCAGTGGAGAGTTTAAGACCATCTGTGTCAATACTTCCTACAGCTCATCTTTGAGCGTTAGCGCTCTGTTAGCAGTGGCGAGCAGACTGAGCTCAGACTGGAAAGTACACAGCCAGTATAAACAAATGAGAAGTATTAACAGAAATATTACAGTACATGTTACACAGACCTTACCTTTGCTCTGCCCTGTTTCCGTGGTGACCTGAGGCGTGGCCTCAGATGGACAGGAAGTGACACTGTTGTCTGTGTGGTTGCAGTTACTGTTTGCTTCCTGTAACAGAAAAGGAGACAGGTGTCAGGTGCTGTCGAGGCCCGTGAGGTCAGAGCAGCTTGTGACTGAACGCTCCAAAACAAACAACAAGGGAGGAAAAAATGAAATGTTCTGCTTTCAGATTTTCCTGTGAAAACTCCTCACTGAGGTCCAGAGTTCAGCCGGGTCCAAGTTTTATTCAGGCTAAAATGGGCCCAAGCAGGACTCAAGTCAGGCCTGTTAACTGTTGGTTTTAGACTGGTTCTGACCGTGTTTGGATCCCTTTCAGATCACTTTTCCTTGAATGGAAACGTCCACTTCAGGTTTTTCATGTGTCCTCTCAGTCCCTTTGACGTCTCCATGGAGGAACCGAACTCTTTTACTTCAAGCAGCTGCTGAATTTCAGGCTGGAGAAGCTGAGGTTTGACCGCACGGCTGCAGGTTCAAGCTGGAATTTAAAATTTTTCAACAGTTATTGAACGCAGCGTGAGCCTCAGTTCCAAGAAAAAGGAGCATCGGCAGTAACCAACAGTCAAGAGGTCAAAGGTCAGAAGTCACAGCACCGTGACGAGACTTGTAAGGATCACCGTGAGAACCGGAGCTCACAGGGTCCAATCAGAACCCAGATCAAAAGGTTGTGAGGTTGCCACGGAGATGATGACTCCATGTTGTGATTGGCGGCAGGCAAAGAGGTCAGAGGTCTCTGGAACACTCAAGACAGGAAATAACCACCTGACGCAGATGAGAGGTAACAACACACCCACACGCACACACACACACGCACACACACATACACACGCTAAATACTTCCAGTGTTGACATCTCTTGTCTGTAATCTCTAATCGTAGAAGACAGCCACACACTCTGTGTGTGTGTGTGTGTGTGTGTGCGCGCAGCAGCATTAAATCTCCTCTCTGTCACTTTTCCTCCATGTTTTCATTTCTTTCTAGAAAGTCATTTTTAAGGAAATGTGCAGATTTTTTAGGAATCACACACACACACACACACACACACACACACACACACACACACACACACACACACACACACACACACACACACACACACACACACACACACACACACACACACACACACACACACACACACACACACACACACACACACACCTGTGGAGGGCTCATTGGGCCAGAGGAATTTGGCTCAAAGTTGTTGTGTTGCATTAAAAAGACAGCGAGGTGTGCAGTGACGCAAGACGAATCTGTCTCACACACACACACACACACACACACACACACACACACACACACACACACACACACACACACACACACACACACACACACACACACACACACACACCTTTGCTCTTTGCAAAGGTTAGTGGGGCTGGTGCGTGCCTTGCTTTGTGAGCTCTGCTGTGAAAACATGGATTACTTTGTCTCAGTGGAGACAGCTGAAGCCTTCAGGTTGTCGTGACGACGCTTCATGTGTCAGAGTCAGGCTGACAGCTGTCAATCATGTTGACGTGCCTGAGATCTCCAGAGCTGAATCTTAAGGGTCAGCATCGTGGTGATCCAGGGATCCTCATGGATCAGTATGTGAAATAATCTTTTCTTCCTCTTCGGAGGGAACAACAGCAGCTGAACTACGTTCCGTCAGCTGCAGCAGCTTCTGTCTTTACACAGGTGAGTCACCTGCTGACATCATCGCAGCAGGACCGCTCCTGTTCACCTGCCTCGATCACGACGAGCCACGACAATGATTGTCTTATCAGACAAACGGTAGACGTCACTGTTTGTCCAACCAAGCTGATAACACTGTGGACGCTGCTCGCTGTCTGTTTTGGCTGCATAGTGTGTGTGTGTGTGTGTGTGTGTGTGTGTGTGTGTGTGTGTGTGTGTGTGTGTGTGTGTGTGAATATCTGGACAGAACAAATAAACCCATCACATGTATGTTTCATACTGTGTGTGTACGATAAACTGAGTGACGCTAAGAGACTGCAGGAATCATGAGTTAGTGATGCTACACTGTTAGCACTGCTAGCTAGCTGCAGTGTCTGTCTCAGAGTTTGACAGGACGGAGGACACCTGTACATCACCTGTCTCCCTCAGGTCAGTCAGACTGGACACTGCTGTATTAATGTGATGAATTTGAACTGTTGGGTGAAGTGTGAAATGTACGGTGGCCCTGAGAGCTCAACACACTGCAGCTGACAACAAAACACACAAATAGAGACGTGCTCCAAGCTTCCAGGGGACTCTAAACAGTGACGAACACACCTGAACACACCTGGACACACCTGGGACATGTAGCATGTTATTTTTTGTCCGTGTCGCTGACGGAAGGAATTACTGTCCAGTTTTCTTCATTAAACGACGTAAACATGTTTCGATTCGCTGAAGAAACGTCAGAGACAGACAGTCTTTTCGTGCGTCTCACCTTGGGATGAGTCTCCTCCTCTGCGATGCCAGACGCCACGCTGATGCCTCCTCTCTGCTCCACCCCCTCCATCCTCTTGCCCCGCCCACTCTTCGTCTTCTTTGTCCTCCTCTGGAGAAAAAATAAATAAATCAGCCAACTTTTCTTGGTATTTCCATCCGCCATAAGGTTCAAACCATTTTAAAAACCGTGCTGCTACAAAGAGAATTTCAACACGTCGCCGGGCTTTGGTACATATTTACCCTCTCTGGAGAAGTATGAATATCTATTTATATATTTACATTGAGCTGGAGCTGCTGCAGGGAGCTCAAAATGATGGCTGAGTGCTGATCACATGACAGTTACATGACGTACATGAGTCTTATTTATGTGTTCCTGCGTTGACGTTAAACACTGTGAGTGATGCTGCCCTGTGATTGGTCAGTGTTAATCACATGCCTGCTATGAAGACGAAACCTGCCCAAAGTCAATTAAAAAGCACCTTTAACTGCTTGAACACTCTTCATCGGGAGCTCTGCAGGTCATCTTTTACTTTGACAAGTCGTCTGTCGCCACCTAGTGGCCACGCTCAGCCTGTTACTGCAGCGCGGATCTCCAAAATAAAAGCCCTGACATGCAGCGGCCGTGTGATTTCACAGACACACACAGAAAAAGTCCTTTCAACTCAGCCTACAGATAAAGAAGCCACGTTGTGTCTGTCTTTGTCCCCTCTGGTCTCTAACCAAGAGACAAACACACTGACAGCAGAGCTTTGTTCATGTCAGACTGTGGTTTTCTCCGCTTCTGCTTATTTAAAGGAAGATGAAAGTCACTTCTGCACAGAGGAGGAAACACACGTGAACACCTGAAGCTCGAATCAAACCAGGTGTGTCAGTCAGAGGATGATGATGAACTGAAGTCTTCCACCTTCCTGCAGAATGAACAGATTATCAATCTGCACCTTTGTGTGGTCAAACTGGTTCTGACGCGTTGTTTCATGCACGTGCAGACTCTGGACCCACCTGACTGCAGATCAGTTTACTGATAAATAACATAACTCTTAACTTATTCGGCAGTTTTCCTGTAAAAGTTACTTTAAAAAGTTTCATTTATCAATGATAAACTCTCGGTTGCCAGTTTATTAGGTACACCCAGCTCCACCTGACAGTCCTGCAGCAAATCCGCCTTAACAGAGGGGTGGACAAAATAGTAGAAACACCTCTCAGCGTCAGTATTGTCCAACTTTAGGGTCCTCACAGAGGCTTAAAAGTGACAAAACAAGCGGACCGAGTGTGAGGGGTCATCGGCTGGAGACGTTCATCTGCTTCAAGCTAACGTTACTTCGCCACCGGCCACAGTTTGCTTTGCTCCACTTTAACGGTTTCAGCGCGTAACACAGAGAGAAAACTGCGTTTTTTGAGCAATAAATCGTCAGTTTCCGCGTGTTAAAGGCAGAATGAACAACTTTTCTGTGACGTTAACGAAGAGAAACCGGCTAACACAAACAGGGAGGGCAGCGGCGGGAGGAGACGGGTCAAACGCGTTTACCTTCACAGACAAACGGCTCCTCTTCCTCCGTCAAACCGTCTCACTTTCTTCTCTTCACTTCTGTTTTTAGGTTAAATCGTCATGTTTAAATGTTACAAACTGAACACTGAACCAAACTCTGGTTGGAAAGTTATGAAACTGAAGCAAAGAACAGCCAAACATACCCGGAAGCGTTTTTTTTTTTTTTTGTTAGCCTTCTCCTCACATAGAGGACGCGCGTTTTACTTCCTTGTGTTTCCCAGTTGGGCGGTGATAGTTACCGGTCAGACCGGATGTAATCAGATCAGCTTGCCAACTTTTTTAAGTCACACACATATTTAACTTTAAGATTATCAGAGCGAGTTTGTTCAAAGTTCAAAACATTTGACCGTCGCGGACAAACGGTTGATATTAATCTATAAAAGTAACACTGACAACATGCAGTGTGTGTGTGTGTGTGTGTGTGTGTGTGTGTGTGTGTGTGTGTGTGTAAACAAGTCCTTGAGCTGGTTATGAGCAGTAGGCTGTAAACATGTGAACTTCAGTGTGTGATTTTGTTTATATTTAACATTTTGTCCAACAAACTCTTTATCTTTATTCTCTCTGAGGGAATTCAAGGCCATGATGAGGGATCGAGAGGAAAACTCTTGATCAATGTAACTGTTTTTGAACTCTTTTGCTTCTATTTTATTGACCCCCTCTCGTTGCTGTCATTATTATTATTATTATTCGATTCTCGTTATTGATCTGTACCCTCGTGTTTAACAGTTGTCTTATGTCTGTTCATATTGTTGTATTTGTTTTTTTGTGATAATGCTGTTGGGCTGCCTTCTTGGCCAGGTCACTCTTGGAAAAGAGATTTTAATCTCAGTGAGGCTTTTACCTGGTTAAATAAAGGATATATATATGTATATTCTTCCTTTCTTTCTGTCTCGTTTACTTTCCTTCATTTTTTCTTTCTGTCTTCCTCACTATCTTTTTCTTTCTTTCTTTCTTTCTTTCTTTCTTTCTTTCTTTCTTTCTTTCTTTCTTTCTTTCTTTCTTTCTTTCTTTGTTGGAGTGGTTAGTTTGAATGTTTTTCTATCCAATAGTTGATCAGATGGAGCCGCGCTGTTGTCGGCCTGGCGCTCACTTCGCTCCGCCGTTTCCTTCATAAAGCCTCATGTCGCGCTGAGGACACGTTTCAGCCGTAGGAGCAGAGGAGAAACATGGCCAGGCTGCCTGTAAGACCACCGGAGGGAAAGCTCCCAGGAAGCAGCTGGCGAGCGAAGCCGCCCGTAAGAGCACTCCCGCCACCGGCAGAGTGAAGAAGCCGGCCGGGTACGGTGGTGGCGAGGCCGACCTGGTGGGTCTGTTCAAGGACACCAACCTGTGCGCCATCCACGCCAAGAGGGTCACCATCACGCCTAAAGACATCCGGCTGGCCTGCCGCATCCTGACCTGAGCGTGTCCTCCATGAGACCGTCTGTGGTTCAGAGTGACACTGCAGCAAATCCAGCATTTCTAAACTGACCATCAGTGTCCGTCAAACTGCCAAACTTCACTGTTAGATCCGAAGTTTGATTCAACAGAAGACTGTCCGCAGGTGTAGTTAAACTACAGCAGCTACATCTAAAGACAGACCAGGCTGATCCAAACAGGGTGGTGTTTGTTTCTAACGCCTCAGCACCACAGCGGGGTGGTTCTATTGGAGGTGGTGCCACAGATCAAACCCACAGAGGTCAAACACGAGGCAGCGTGTTCTGCGGTCGATGAACAGGCGTCTTCCAGGTGCTCGTGACCACAGGTGAATCAGCACTGCAGCACTCTCAGCACATACGTGGAGCATACAGTCATATTAGACCTCTCTTTTCATCCCCCACCCCCCTCATTCACAAGAACAAACTGTTTCACCTTCTTGAAATAAAGTCAAACATCCCCACCCCCGCAGAGCACAGAGACAGCAGGGATGATGGAGAGGAAGAGGAGCAGGTTTTCTGCTCAACATGCGGCCGTTTCCTGCCGAAGCGAAGCCCCGAGACGTCGAGCGGCTGGCTGAGTGACAGGAAACAACGATGCTGCTACTGTTCATGGTTACTGCGGCGTACCTGAGCTTTGGGACCTGATCACACTGACAATGATGAAAATAAGCACAATCGAAGATGTCCGTGAGCTAAACTTTCAGGATTTTTGAGTGCATGCAACACATGTTGTCTGCTTTGAGGATTGGCTCATGTTTGCAGTACTGCAGTTCTTAGTGAAATGGAGGAAGTCAAATGCAGAGGTGAAGGTCTGCAACCCAAACTGAACCGTACTTGAACCTGTCGGAGGACTCTGCTGAGGTGCATTCAGGTGGCGTCGTGTTATTTGGTGTTGGTGGGCAGCGGAGCGGCTCAGAGGTTGGCATGTCTTCCTCATCGCAGCTGGTTTGTCCCACAGCTCAAAGACATGCAGGTGAGGTGAACTGTCAGCGACTGCTGACCTGCACTGGCTTCACTGCTGGCTCTCTCCCAGTGCATGCTGGGATCTGCTGCACCTCTCCGTGACCTGGCCTGAACACACACTCAGGTGTCGTTTGTGTCACGTTGCATCCTGTTGCGTCGTGCTCTATCATATCATACAGTCCACAAACTGCCAGCTGTGCCAGCCGGGTACAACCTGCATCTAAGAATGTGGTTCAGCTCGTTAGCATTTATGGATAAATGGGTGAAATAAATCGCTAACAGTCATTAATCAACACAGTGTTCAGATTGTTAGCTAAAAGTCACAAATGAACGGTCAATTGAGTATTTTCATTTTTCGTGTCATTCAGCTGCAGTGACGGAGTCGCAGCTTTGGCAGTTTTGACCTCGTGAGGAGTCGTTAGCTGTAATCAGTGGGTCATATTAGAAAACTGTAATGTTTACACTGAAGCACCACAGCAACAAAGAGCGACTCGACCGCCACAAACTGGCCCACGCTGTCAGAGCGGGCGCCTTGCCGCCGCCAACATCACACCTCAAACATCTGCGCTTCCTGTCAGGCCGGCCGCGATGGAAACAGAAAGCGCTGCAGCTCGGCCAGCGGACCGAAAGCCCCAGAGCCACGGTATATTTAAAGAAAGGAAGACGATCAACGGTTTATTCTGCACATCAGCGAAACACGAAACCATCAACAGCCCGAAAACAGAACAAAGCGAAGCAACGACTTCAAAGAACACATGCATGATCCGATATTAGGTTTCTGAAATGTATAAATACAGAACATGATGGCTGGAATTAAAGTGAGGGATGTTTCCTTCTTCATCAGGTGAATCTGACGATGACCTCCCTCTAAAATCCGCCGGTCGCTGCTGGTTGCTAAGCACCCATTTCCATTCTGACGTTGTCGCACGTTCGCCTTGATTTGCTGACGCGCTGCTCTGTAAAAAACATTAAAAAACAGCAGAAAACGGCCTTAAAGGAAGCGTCCAGTGATGCAGTGATTTCTCTTTTGACTGATCTAACTGGTCCGTCTTTCACTTCTTCACCTTCAGCTTTTTGTTCCGCTCGATGTTCGTTAACGCTCCAGACGTCTGACCGTCTGTCACATGTGCAGCTTTAAAAGAACTGCTCAACATTTTGGGAAATATGCTGATTTACTTTCTTGCTGAGAGTTAGATGAATGTAAAGCTACAGCTAGCAGCTGGTTAGCTTAGCTTAGCATAAAGCCTGGAAACAGCTAACCTGGCTCTGTCCACAGTCTGCCTGCCAGCACCTTTAAAGCTCTTAGGACTTAGGACAGGTAACGTCTTGGAGTTTAGCAAATGCTAGCTTTAAAAACCCAAATGAAATCTGCAGTAAATCACTGAGAATCAAATGTAATTTATTGAGTTCTTCACAATAGCGACACCGCCCCCCAGTGGACATTAAAAAGCTGCAGCTCAGCTGTTAACTAATTAAGAAACAGTAGATGAAACGCTCTGAAGTGGACTTTCACCTGGTAAAGACCAGCTCACCTCTGGCTCTGTCTCTGTATATGAAGCCCAGTAAGATGGTGGAGATCAGGTAAGGGGCCGCCACCACCAGGTGTCGCACCAGCATGAAGACAGACGGCCGAGGACCTGGATCCTCCTGGTCCTCAGGTGGCTCTGCAGAGAGAGACTTCAGGGAATGAGTCCGCTGCTGCTGTTCTTTTAAACTGTGTCCGTCTGCTGTTTGCTGCTGGTTTACAGACAGTTTCAGAGTTTCTTCTCTGACAGGCGGCTAAAAATGAGCTGAAACTCGTTATAAATAAGCCTTAAAGTCAAGAGGAGCTGCAGACTGAGCTGATGAATCTCGTAAGTTCACCAGAGACCACCTTCACGCTGCAACAGCGTTATTACGAAGAAGAAGCTGCACAGCAGTCTGTCTGAACACAGCGACGACAAACTGACTTCAAAACGCTCCTCACCTCTGACGGACAGCCAGCTCTGCGGCGAGAGTCCAGATCCACAGACTTCACAGCTGTACAGTCCTTCGTCGGACGCGTAAACGCCGTACAGGGTCATGTTTCCTGTGGAGCCGGTCCCGATGAGGAGGCCATCTTTATAGAAATCAGCCGTGAGGTCGCAGGTGGAGGTTTGGACTCTGGGTCTGCAGCTCAGCGTCACATCGTCGCCCTCCATCACAGGAAGAACCGGACTCTCCAGGACCACAGAGCCACCTGAGGCCAGAACAAACAGCATTTTTCCAGAGCTCAGACAAAGTCTTCAAATGTCCCACCGAGAGTCCAAAACCCAAAAACACTCATAAGAGACAACACTGAGCAGCAGGAGGTGTCCTCTGAGGAGCTGGACGTCGGCTCAAACGACTTTCTGACAATCAATCATCAAAGACAGCCTACCAGTGACGGTGATGTTGATGGTGTCACTGGTTTCTCCCAGACCAGTTTCACACCAGTACGCTCCACTATCTGTGGCAGGGAAGGCGGTAAAGATGGAGCACAAGTTCGAACACCACTTCACCTGCGGGGGGATAGACCAGAGGAATTGTGGGTAAAAGACGTCCCACTGGACTGGAACCGTCGATTCAGCAGTTATACTGATGATACTGACATACTTTTACTTTCACCTGTACTGCAGTATTTAACAGAGTGGTATTAGTACTCCTCCGCCTCTGCGTGTACTGTAACCAACATAACCTGAAGATGTGGATCGAGGAGACAAACCTCTCCGTCCTCCATCCTCTTCACCACTCTCCATCCCGTCAGCTCCTCCTCCTCTTCCTCCCTCTGCTCCTCCTCCTCGCAGCTCACAGAGAAACTCTCATATTTAAAGAACTGCGATCGTCTGGGGGTGATGGTCAGAGAGACTGGAGGACAGACGGAGGACAGAGAGGAGACGTCCATTTATTCCAGTGAATTACGCGCAGTGAGCCTGATTTGATAGAACATTTGCTGCCTTTGATCGTACCTCGAGCCGAACCAGAATCCAGAGAATTCAGCACTAAATCAGACAGAAGGACACACAAAGAGAGTCGACGTCTGCATTAAAAACAACATCAGACCTCCAACACAAAAGACAAGCCACCAAGGATCTGAGAGGAACCTGTGAGGTCACGGAAATATTTCATGAAATCATCAGGACGACTTAAAGATCAAAAACCTCAAGACATGAGGGGTTCAGAGCAAAGTCCTGCCAGAAATGAATATTAAAATAACTAACAAAGCTGATGAAGGCTATAAAGACAGAGGCTGTATGATGCACCATGTGGCCAAAAGTATGTGGACACCTGATCATTGCTTCCTCATCTCTTCCTCTAATCCTCTGCTTCAGTCTTTCCATCACGTCGGACCTGCCGTGGGGACTCCGCTGAGGTCCAGACTGATGCTGGGGATCAGGTCTGGCTCCTGGCAGGTGTTCCAGTTCATCACAGAGGCGGATGAGCTGGATGGGGTTCATCCACGGCACGCCAGGAAGAGCGTTACTTTAGCGAGCGGCTTTTATGCATGTTGTCATGCTGAAACAGGAAGCGGTCATCCCCGAACTGCAGCCACCAAGATGAATGAACACTCACATCTAAAATATTACTGAGCGCTGAAGCAGTAAGATTTCACCTGACTGGAACAATAAAGAGCTTATGTTGAACAGTGATGAAGGAGCGGCCTCCTCTTCAAACTGCTGTGTAAATACTCACCAGTACCTCAGATCTGTGCTTAAGAACTGCATTCACAAGTACACAGATGTCCACATACTTTTGACTAAATAATGTAGAATACAAGTTTACACCTGACAGAGACTGTACGCTGGGACTCTGAGTCATACATACAGTCCAAAACAAGAATACACGTGCAGAATATGTAATAAGAAGAGGAATGATTACAGTAAAACACACAGAAATACTAAACAATAAACAAATAAAAAACAAAACAGCACAAATTTAACACCTGACTCACAGAGAAGCAGAGAAAGAGCTGCCACCTCCATCCTGACCGCTGAAGACTGAGACAGGAGAGAGGGGGTGAGAGAGAGGGGGGAGGAGAGAGGGAGAGAGGTGAGAGAGGGAGGTGAGAGAGAGGGAGGTGAGAGAGAGAGGGAGATGAGAGAGAGGTGAGGGAGAGGGAGGAGAGAGAGAGAGGGAGGTGAGAGAGAGAGGGGAGGAGAGAGGGAGAGAGGTGAGAGAGGGAGGTGAGAGAGAGAGGGAGATGAGAGAGAGGTGAGAGAGAGGGAGGAGAGAGAGAGGGGGGTGAGAGAGAGAGGGAGGTGAGAGAGAGAGGGGGTGAGAGAGAGAGAGGGGGGGGATGAGAGAGAGGTGAGAGAGGTGAGAGAGAGAGGGCGGAGAGGGGTGCTTAGTGGCTCGCTTTCTCGTCTCTCTCGCGATATCTTGTGGTTTTACGTGAGCTGCGCAGCCGGGAAGGCACACAACTCTCGCGAGTCTTGAGCTGTCCAAAGGCTTTCCGCCATGGCTACCGCTCACATCAAACGCGACTGGAAAAGTTGGTCTTGATCCCAGAAACCTGCGTTTTTCTGCGGGTAAGAGCTGCCGATAAACCTCTTTTATGTAACAAGGGTGGATTATTACATGAAGCCGTTTTATTAAGTTTGAAGCTGTTTTTTTTCCAAACTTTTCACTCGGGTCAACAGACTAACGTTAACGGTTTGAGCACTAACAAAGTGTCATGACAGGATGGAGCACTTTTGCTAACGGAGACTGAATTTTTCAGAATAAAAGGAGAATATAACGCAACTTCGACAGCCGTTATTCAGTTTGAAATGAAGCTGGTCGGTTCACACTGAATATTCTGTGTTTTATTAACTTCTTAAATTAATATTAGTATAACTGATATGTGTTATAACTGTTGTTATAACTTTTAATCCGTCATTTTCCACGCGCCCGTCATGCTGTCATATAGACCTATTTTTTTGAAGACCAGACCCTAGTGAGGAGGAGGAGGAGGATGATGATGATGATGGGGCGAGCGGACAGCTGATGTGATCTGAGGAGGATGAAGACGAGGAGGATGAAGCTGAGGGTGAACAAGAGGCAGCTGCTGTTTCTGTCCGGACAGGAAACGTCAGGAAACTTCCAGAAAGAAGGAACACTGCGCGTGGGACGACAGGAGAGAGGTCAGACGGGCTCTGCTGTGTCCTGCCTCGCTCTGTCCACGTTCCACTGTCCCTCTTTGTTCCTCTCTGTCCTCTGTTCTGTCCGTCTCTCTTCTTCTGCGCTCTCTGGTCAGCCGCCTTGCTCCGCGGCTCCTCGGCAGCAGTCGTCTCCATCTATTTCCGTCCTGTGACTCACTCTGACTTTACTTCCTGGAACGTCTGAAGAACAGTTTCTGGGTGTGGAACACGTGACTCCGTTGAGACAGAACTGAAGGTTCTTCGTCTTGGCGTGTTTCTAACGAGCCTCCTCTCTCTCAGATCTGGCCGAGAGGTTCTGCCGTCTGAGAGGAAACCTGCTGTTCGTCCTGAAGAAACAGGTGAGGGAACGCAGGCCGAGTGATTCGCGTCTTTGTTCTCGATCAGAGGAGACATCTGAGCTTTGACTGCAGGGAGGTGATCTGGAGGAGGTTCTGCTGCTGGAGAGATGTGAGGTGATGAAGCTTCCAGGCGACGACAGACGACTGACTGTCAGTGAGTACAGACGCTGTCCTCCTCCTGTCTGTGCTGCTCTGTGTCCCTCGTCCTCTTCCTGGTCTCTGCTGGTCTGTGGTCCGTCTCTGTCTTCATGTTTGTTCTCCTGTGTTTTGTCTCGTCCTCTTGTGTTTTCTTCAGTTCTTTGATTTGTTCTCGTCTGTTCTCTTTCACTCTTCATCTTTTCTCATCAAATCTGTTTACACAAACAGTGATGTCAGCTTACTGTCACAGGTAAAGTGTGTGTGTGCGTGTGTGTGTGTGTTCAGGCTTCGAGAGCGGCGTCCCTCTCGTCCTCCTGGAGTCCAGCAGCTCTGCAGATTGTCTGTCCTGGCTCTTCGTCCTGAGAGACGCCAACACTGAGATGCTGAGGCGACGCATCACGCACCTCCGCGCGCTCATTGACACACACGCCACCCGGCACACGCACACACACGCCGCTTCACGCCGCAGCAGAGGAGACGAAAACCAGGACGCCGGAGGTGCAGGTGAGGACACCTGTCTGTCTTTGTGTTGTAACTTTCATGTTTTATGGTTTGACGTCAGATGACGGTGAACGTTGAGTTTAGGGCTGCAACTAACGACTATTTTAATAGTCGACTAGTCACCGACTATTGAAACGATTAGTCGACTAATCGGATAATTACTAATTTTTTCTTAAATTTAGCATGAAGTTGATTTAATTATGTGGCAAATGATAATAAACACATGAAAGATGGGCACAATGAAAAATACATCTTTTATTGAACATACTGCGGATTCGTACAAAAATTAAAAAAAAAAAAAAATTAAAATACGTTTGTCAGGCACAGTCTGGCATAACGCTCAAGCTCTCTTTTATAGCGAAAATATGCTTATAAAATGTACAATGTATGTCATAAAAACCGTATTGGCTTGAATGTTACTTGAATCTTACCGAGGCGAGTCAGACTCCGTTTCGTTCAACTGCCCGACGTGCTTTCTCTTTAAATGTTCGTGCATCACCGAGGTACTGCCATGATACGCAAGGTCTGCTTCGCAAACCTTGCAAGTAGTCTTTTTATTCGCTGTATCCAGGCTAAAATGCTCCCAAACTTTAGAAGTTTTGGTACATGTACCTGATGTTGACACCGCCATTTCCGTATATTACCGCATATATTGCGCATGAGCGACTCTCGGCAGAGATTATAATCAGGTGAGATGCCTCACTCTGTTGGAAAAACGCGTCTGGCGACAATAGTGGACAATGGAATTCATTGTCGACTATTTCTATTATCGATTTTTGTCGACAACGTCGACTAATCGTTGCAGCCCTAGTTGAGTTTTATAAAAGTGTGACAGCTGCGATCGTTCATGAAAACACTGCGATCATCTGTAGAAACGCTGCGATCGTTCATGGAAACACTGCGATCGTCTGTGAAAATACTGCGATCGTCTGTAGAAACGCTGCGATCGTTCATGGAAACACTGCGATCGTCCATGAAAATACTGCGATCATCTGTAGAAACGCTGCGATCGTTCATGGAAACACTGCGATCGTTCATGAAAACACTGCGATCATCTGTAGAAACGCTGCGATCGTTCATGGAAACGCTGCGATCGTCCGTGAAAATACTGCGATCGTCTGTAGAAACGCTGCGATCGTCTGTAGAAACGCTGCATTCGTTCATGGAAATACTGCAATCTTTCGTGGAAATGCTGCGATCGTCTGTGGAAACAGGTTTTTACATGCTGATGAAGAGCTCTGATGTAATGCTGTTTTATGGCCACAAGGTGGAGTCGAAGCTGCTGCTAAAGTCTCTCCACTGCACCTGAGTGTGGGTATGTCTCTCTCACACACACACACACACACACACACACACACACACACACACACACACACTGCAGAATTACTGCTTTTATGTATTATGTTTGTAAAGTCTTGTTGAATACTGTGTTTCTCTGTGTATTTATATCATCGTTTAGTACTTGCATACACAGTGCTGGAGCCAAATATTTGTTTACAATGTCAACATGCTCTCTCTCTCCAGGTGTGGTTGCCTTCGCAGCCAGAGTCCAGGTTCAAGTGTGTGTGATCGACACACACACACACACAGTCAGGAAGTCATGCTGTGCTGAGGTAGTGCAGGTATAAACACACACACACACACACACACACACACACACACACACACACACAGTATACAGGGTGACAGGAGGACTTTGTAACAGCAGGCTGTATTTAAAAGTGTGTGTGTGTGTGTGTGTGTGTGTGTGTGTGTGTGTGTGTGTGTGTGTGTGTGTGTGTGTGTGTGTGTGTGTGTGTGTGTGTGTGTGTGTATCTCAGGGACCGGATGACAATGTGTTTATAACATCAGTGTGTTTCCGTGGCGACTATCCTCTCTACCATCACAGCAGGATAAGAGTGACCGTGTACCACGAAGAGGAGCCGACGACACACACCGCAGTGAGTGAGTGAGTGTGTGTGTGTGTGTGTGTGTGTGTGTGTGTGTGTGTGTGTGTGTGTGTGTGTGTGTGTGTGTGTAGATGTGTCTGAAAAATAGTGAAGTATTTCTAAGAGGATTAGTGCAAACGATGCGTACATGTGTAGCAGTGGTGGTCGCTTTTCAACACACACACTCTCAATTCAGTTAATCTCCACACACACACACACACACACACACACACACACACACACACACACACACACACACAAAGAGAGAGCGAGAGGGTAAATCGAGGACAGCTGCAGAGTGAAAGTCAGATTTTAGATAAACAGATATTTCAGTTTTTTTTTCTCTTTCATTTCTGCCAAACTCAACCCTGACTGACCCGCCAGGCGCTTCACTAATCTGCATATTTCCCATGATGCAGATGGGTTTTAATCCCGTCGGCCATGACGAAAGAGGAGGAGGAGAAGGAGAAGGAGGAGGAGGAGGAAGAGGTGATGGAGGGAGCAGAGAGATGCTCGCCCAGTGTGTGTCAGCCAGAGAGGAAACGACTGAAACGGGACTTTTGGCCGTTTATCCGGATTCTTCCTCAGTTATCGGACGCTCTTCTTCTTCATCTTCATCTCTTTTGTTCTGGCTGCGTTTTCGCTGTGTGTAAATCCATCATGTGGCAGGAGGAGAACAGGAGAAATGGTCTTTCAGCTGCTGGCAGACAGTCGTTTCTTTCACTCTCGTTAATTCCTTCAGTAATCCTTCACTTCTGTGGTGCGTTCAGGTGCAGGTGGGAAAGTTCCTGCGCAGCAGCTCGTGTTCAGATTTGACAACTTTGGCTCGTTTTGTTTCACAGAAAAACACCTGACTTTTCCTGCTGATCATCTGCAGCAGCTTTGAAACGTCCTCTCACGCTGTCCGTCGTCCGTCTTTGAGAAGACGTTTTAACATTTGTCCGTCAGACTGGATCTGATTGCCGACACCTGGAGGGCTGACAGGCCAACGTAAGAGGAGGTCACCTGGACAGACATTACAGGGTGATTCTGATGGAAACGTCCCGAAGACTTGCAGCAGAGCGCGAAGCAGACGCAGCGTCAGAGACAAACAGCCACAATCGGATAAAAGAATAAAGACGATTCTCTCGTGTTTGAAGCTGCGCTTTGGGTTTTTTAGGCATCTTATTTAGAGCTGTTTGACTCTTCAGCAGCTGACAGGTGTCTTTGATAGCATGCTAGCTGATTAGCTTCGGGTCCGTTTTGTCTTCGGCTTTGAGTTCGTGTGTTTGAGCTGAAGCGTCGGCTGGTTATTAAAGAGGAAACAGGAAACACAGCAGAGCAGGAAGTAAACAGGAAGCAGGGTTTAGCTCTGTCACTCCGGGGATGCAGAGGGCCATGATGGCCTGCACCAGATGTTTCTGTCCACCAGGAGACAGCAGCTCCTCTGCTGGACAGGTGGGGAAGTGCACACACACCAACGCTGTTTGTCAGTGTGTGTGTGTGTTTGATGGGGATTAGTGTGTAATCTTAAAAGCCTCTTGTTTGCCTAAGGACTCAATCAGACAGATTAGCTCACTGTGTGTGTGTGTGTGTGTGTGTGTGTGTGTGTGTGTGTGTGTGTGTGTGTGTGTGTGTGTGGTTGCTTAAACCCACTGCTGCAAACCAGGAAATGAGGCAACACTGTGTGTTTGTGGTGTCAACATCTCAGCGTCCTGTTTGTTTGTCTGCTGGTAGTTTTTTGTGTTTTTAGGATTCAAAGACCAGCTGTCCACAGCTGTTTCTATTATTGATCGATTATTGGCTCAATCACTGGAAAATGGCAGGAAATAAAGAAATATAGGAAAGTTTCCCGGAGTTGTCTTCAGACCAGCAGTCCAGAACCCAAAGATGTCTCCTGTCACAGAAGACAGAAAATATTCTCGTCTGACAAGCTGCAAGTTTGTGGCCTGAAATGTTGGATTTTGTGTCCCTCGGGTGTTTTTGCAGCCTGTGAATGTCTCGTCCTCGCTGAACTCAGATCAGTGGTCATTTCAGACCTCCAAACGTTCACCTGATGCTTCAGCGTCTGACAGAAGAACAGAGCAGAGACAGGAAGCGAGAGACTGAACGTGAAGAGAGTACCAGGTTTGATTAGCTGTGTGTGTGTGTGTGTGTGTGTGTGTGTGTGTGTGTGTGTGTGTGTGTGTGTGTGTGTGTGTGTGTGTGTCACAGAACGGGCCTGTTATCAGTGAATACTATGAGACATTAGGAAGAAGCTCAGACCGTGTGACCTGGAGCAGGAAGTGTTTTTTACAGAGTTTGTGAGCTGAAAGTCATCTCTCCGTCTTTCTCAGACTTTTCTGGGCTTCACCTCCTTCTCCATCCGAGATCTGCTCAAGTCCAAAGAGCCTCACATCTCCCTGAGCCTCAGGTACACACACACACACACACACACACACACACACACACACACACTTCCTCTGTCACCTCACTGTGTCAGTGTGAGACAGCTGTTTCTTTAAAGTCCCTCATGTTTTGTCTCAGTGTCCCTGTCGTCCTCATTCTCACCTCTTCAAGCTTTCCTCTGCTCACCTTTAAACACCTCCTCTTCCTCAGCTAACCTCTGAGGTGACATGAATGAAATTCACCGCGGCGAGCCTTCACAGAGGTCCAGCTGTCCTCTGATTGGCTGTTGCTTGGTTACCTGTAGCCAGATGAGGAAGTGAGACGGGAGTGTGTGTGGCTCCACCTCCGCAGAGAGCAGAAAAGACGACTTCTTCCTGTTTTCATATCACAACATCTTCAGAGAGAGCGAGAGCGAGGAAGAGAGGAAAGACTGCAGGAATGAAGAGGGACAGAGGGCGAGAGACATAGGCAGAGGGCGGGAGAGAGAGCGTCAGCTGTGTTTATGGTGGCATGTTGCGTCAGGGTGTGTCTGATGACTGACATACCTGGCTCAGGTGAGCGCAGCTGCAGAGCGTCACGCTGGCGGAGGCTCGTTAGCTCTGTCTGAGTCACTGCTAATCGTCTTTAACGGCATCTGGCCTTGTTGATGTCTTTCCCTTCATTCCTCGTGCTTTGACCACGTGTCTGTCCACTGTCCTGTCTCCTGTAATGCCTTTCTTGTTATGTGAGTCTTTGTCTTCTTGTCTCCAGGTGAATTCAAACCTTCTTTGGAGTCACATTTTCTTTTGCATCTTGCCGACTTTGTTTTTCCAGCTACCGTGTTTCTCCTTAATGATGTTTATCCTTTTTTCCAGTTAGCATTTCTTGCTAATTCTTTCTTTTTAGTTATTTGTGTCTTTTGAAACTATAGCTAGCTAGTTGTTCTCGTTTCTAGTTAGCGGCTCACTCATAACTGCAAAGTCTGCTTAGCTTCGTCCTGTGGTAAAGTCGCTCTGTTTGCTCACTGGTTTGGTTTATTTCTGTTAGCTAGGCCAGTTAGCTAGTTAGCTGGTGTTTTAGCGTATCTTCTGTCAGAGGGTGTATTTCTGTGGCGGAGCAGCGACGTGTTGCTCGTCTCCCTCGTCTTGGTGTCCACGTATGCTGGTTTTCTGATGAATGGACAGAACTTGACGTCCCGCTGAAGGTCGTCCTCAGTGTCCTCGCTCACCCGTTTTTGTGTTTCTTCTTTTCCTTCCGCTCATCCAATCAGGACGATGGACGGCGTGAACGAGGTCGGGGAGGTGAAGGTGTCCCGCCTGCAGGTGGAGGGAGAGAGCGAGGACAAAACTCCTCCTGAACACAAGGTAGAGGAGCAGAAGCCTGCGCCTCCTCGCTGCCCTTCAGCCTCGTCCTCCTCCCTCGAGGAGCTCGATGCTTCGCTCTGGTTTCCTCTCCGTCATGTTTCTGTCTCTGTCTGTCCTCCAGTGTCCTGCGCTGTGCGACAGTCTTCACACTTCTGTCCATGACAAAGAAAACAGTCCAGCGATGAGAGCTGGTGAGACACACACACACGCACGCACACACACACACACACACACACACACACACACACACACGCACACACACACACACACACACATACGCGCACACACACACATACGCGCACACACACACACACACACTTACACAGACATGCACACACACACACACACACACACACACACACACTTACACAGACATGCACACACACACACACACACACATACAAACACACACACGCACACACACACACACACACAGAGGAGGAGTGATGAATCCATGTTTATATACCTTTAAACAACTTACCTTCCTGTGTGTGTGTGTGTGTGTGTGTGTGTGTGTGTGTGCGCAGTGCTGTGTGCTCAGGTGTGTAAGGTGTACAGGTTTCAGACGGAGGATCAAAGATGGCTGCTGGTGCGGGAACAGATGGCGGAGACGCCGCTCTCTTTCTCTCTGCCAAAGCAGCTGCTGAGCGCGCTCATACACGAGCACACGAGCAGGTGTGTGTGTGCGTGCGTGTGTGTTCCTCACCTGTATGGAGGCCATGTTCACTTCCTGTAAGCTGAAGCCAACGGTCGCCACAGAGAGACAAGCTTTGTGCTTCCAGCTTGGAACAAACAGAGCAGAAGATGAGCAGCGTTAGTGTTAGCATGGAGAGCTCGTGAAGCTGCTTTCTTCGTTTTCTATGTGGAAATGAATGTTTTGAGTTTATTTGTCGTGGACTGGCAATCGGTTTGAGTTCATGTGTTGAACTCTGAGTGAAAGTTTGCTGGTTTGCTTCAGAGTGTGATCAGACAGCGTGGAAACGTTTCTGTGACTCACTTTCCGAACAAGGTTCAGCTCAAACGAGCCTCTGTTATCTTTCTCAGAGTCCAGGAAGTGAAGCAGCTCGGTGACCTTTCTCCCCACTGGGACGGACTCCGCCACGACGTCATCAGCCACTGCAACCACCTGATTGGCTGCTATCAGGAGACGCTGGCTGAGCTCGACAAGCTCTCAGGTGAAGAGAGCAGAGTGTGCAAACGTTCACTCTCTGAGAGTCGACGAGGTCGACAGCAGCCAGTGAGCATGAAGCCTGAGCTTAGCTTAGCTTAGCATAAAGACTGGAAGCAGAGGGAAACAGCTAGCCTAGCTCTGTCCAAAGCTAACAGCACCCACCAACCAGCAGCAGCTCTCAGGCCTGCTGATGGACATCTTGTGTTTCATGTGTTTAAGCAGCAGAGACAGGAAGTCCAGCCCAAAATGTGGAGACTGACAGGCGATGCGTTCACTGTCTGTTTGTTCTTTTGTGATTCCTCTGTCCTTCACAGCCTCGTCCTGTTTCAAGTCGAGCACCAGTAAATCGGACAAACACCTTCAGTTTGTTCCGACCAACCTGCACTCGCAGAGGATGGAGGTCACCGGTCCAGACAGCGCAGGCAGGTTTTCCTTCATCCCCTCCTCATCCTCTCTCTCATGCTTGTTGTCACTTCTCCTCGTGAGATTCGGACGCCGCAGCCTTCGCGGCGATGCTCATTGTCAGAGTCTCTCCCTGCAGGCGTGTGGTACGAGGTCATGACGTTCGGCGCTCCGGCTGATCACCACCAGTCCTTCAAACACGGAGGGCTGAAGAGGCTGCTGAGCAAACACGCCGCGCAGAGAGACAGGTGTGTGTGTGTGTGTGTGTGTGTGTGTGCGTGTGTGCGCGTGTGTGCGCGTGTGTGCGCGTGTGTGCGCGTGTGTGCACGTGTGTGTGTGTCGGACAGCATCCAGCTCCTCATACTGCTGCTGTGGATTAATCTCTAATCTCTGCCGGTCAGGATTAGTGAGGCTGCTTTGTAGATTAGCACACATGCATGTCCGTTTGTTGAGCTATCATTTGGACAGAGGCACGGAAAAGGAAACCGTGATGTCCTCACACTGTCCTTTCAGGCAGCTGTTTGCATGTTTGCAGAGGATAAACGAGCGCAGCTGACCTGGCTTTGGCTGAACAGGTGAACTCACCTGTGCCTGCAGTCACATTTCAAGCGCCGTCTCAGTGTTTCCTGAAGGGTTAGCTTCATTTTCAGACGCCTGACGCCGTGGTGCCCTCCAGCTGTTCAGGCAGCTGTTGCTTTCCGTTAGCTGCTGTGTTGTTTGAAGATCCATTGAATGAGGAGTTTAACCGCTCACCTGCAGCCCTGTCAGGGTGCTGCTCTGCTGTTTGGAGGGAACCTGGTGGCTGTGAACTGGAGACATCTGGACGTCCTTAAATATAAAACATTAACAGTAAACGGGCTGAGACATAGACCGCCGCTGGTTACGTTCCTTTAAACGTGACCCGGACCCCCTTGCAGTTTGACCTTTCGACCTTTTGACCTTTTCCCCCCTCTCCCTCTGCAGCTCCATCTCGTACTCGGAGGACGAGAGCTCCAGAGGGAGGGAGCTGCTGGCCAGCGTGGCCCAGCTGCAGCCTCTGGTCTTCGGGCTGGCCGAGGAGCTGCTGGCGGTCTCTGTGGAGCAGAACGCCGCCCGGCTGCAGCGGGTCCTGGACGGCCTGACTCGACAGGTGAGGACAACACAGGTGACGTATTCTGCGGAGACAGAGGTTGGATGCGGTCTTGTTGTGTCTTCACCGTCCCTCCCTCTCAGACAGAACAGTTTGTTCACGCGCTCAAAGACGAGCTGGTGAAAAGCGCCCTGATGGCGATCCACGGCGAGCGCTCGGCCGGCTGCAGCGGCAGCCACGTCCACAGCAACGGGTTAGTCTGTGACATCACGCCGGCCAGTCAGGAGGGACAGACCTCGCCATGGCAACAGGAAGCCAGCCGGCAGGACGCGGAGTACGACGATGAGGAGTGGGCAAGTCGGAGTGTTTGTGAGATCAGAGTGTGTGTGTGTGTGTGATGGCGCTGTGCCCGTTTTTATATGTGTGTGTGTGTGTGTGTGTGTGTGTGTGTGTGTGTGTATGTATGTGTAGGACAGGACGTGGGTGAACGTGGCCATGAGCCTCAACTGCATCATCGCCATGGGTGACCGGCTGCAGGGGCGAGAGGACCGCCCACAGGAAGTGACATCATCAGAGCAGCAGGAAGCCCGGAGCACCGGTGGGACATTCTTCATGTTCTTCACACACATTTCTGAAATCTGAACGAGCCGCTGCGTGAAGACAGATTAACTCATCAAAACAGCCGAGAAAGTTACCGACCCGTCTGTCTCCACCAGCGTCCTCCCTCTCCTCTGCGTCCTCCTGGCAGGAGCAGCTGCTCCCCCTGGTGGTCACCCTCAGGGACTGTGTGCGCGAGGCGGTGGGCAAGGCCCGAGCTGCCATGACCTTCGTGGTCCTGCAGGGGGCGGTGTCCTCGACGGTGTCCCAGGGACCCGCGCACATCGTCCAGAGACGCCACGCCGTCTTCAGCCAGGCGGTGAGAGAATACTGTCTTTGATTATGAATCGTGTGTGAGACGCGTCCATTGACCTTTTATCAGTCATCGGTTACTCTTCAGCGTCTGAAGCGTCAAACCTGCCGTGTGTGTTCGTGTAAGCGTGTGTGTTCATGTAGCTCTGTGTGTGTTCATGTGTGTGTTCATGTAATGTGTGTGATTTGTGTCTCAGCTCTCGGCCGTCGTGTGCGGCTTCATGTTGAAACTGTTTGGAGGTCTGGAGGATCCAGACTTCTTGCAACAGCTGCACTCTGTCGGAGTCCTGGCTCAGTTTGAAGGCCTGCTCAGCACCTATGGTACACACACACACACACACACACACACACACACACACACACACACACACACACACACACATACACACACACACACACACACGCTAACCTGCTGTACATACTGCATGTAGAGGTACATTGTGTGTGTGTGTGCGTGCGTGCGTGCGTGCGTGTCAGGTGACGAGCTGGGCATGCTGGAGGACATGGAGGTGGGGGTTGCAGACCTGAGCGGTGTTGCGTTCGCTGTCATCGAGGCTAAAACGGAACAGCCAGACGACCTGCTGCCGACGCTCAGTGGAGCATGGTGGGAAATGGGCACACACACACACACACACACACACACACACACACATACAGCACGCCTCAGCTCAGTGTGTGCTCGTCTCCTCTCAGGGGACGTTGGGTTGTCGAGGTCCCGCTGCCCCCTGAGACCTTCAGGTCTTTGCCCCGGGAGCTGAGAGAGGGGCGTTTGATACGGATTCACCCCGTTCTCTTCAACATTGGGATCAACCAGCAGCAGAGTCTGGCTGAGAGGTACACACACACACACACGCACGCACACATTTAGCTGATTAATCAAAGTATTGATAGAGCTGATGTGTGTATCAGGCCGCTGACAGAAGGCGATGTGTGCTTCAGGTTTGGCGACAGCTCGCTGCAGGACCGAGTGAACCAGCAGAGCTGTGAGCGCCTGAAGGCGTTCTGCGGCGCGCTGACGGACAGGCTGCCGGGCGCCGGTGAGGCTCGCTCTGACGCTTTTAACTGATGTGTTAGCTTGTCGTCTGGAAACTGAAGCGCTGTGTCTCCCTCAGCCGGCAGCCCGCCGCTGTCCGAGCTGCTGTCCTCTCTGGATCGCAGCGTGGAAGCCAGGAAGAGGAAGAACGTGGAGGTTCTGTGGGTCGCTGCTATGGTGAGACGAGCCGACGGCCTGCTCTGTGAGAAGGTGGAGGTTCCACCGGGCGCGTTTCCGAAGCTTCACCTGCCTGCGTTTGTGAGAGGCTCCGTGTTTCAGTGTACGGTCGGGAGTCGGCACAGGGTGTTTTATTTTGAAAATTTACCGGATTCTCTGCACCGTTCCTGCGTCTGACTTCCTGTCCGGATCGACTTGCTCTGTGCAGGTTGACGGATCAGAGCGGAGACAAACGCGCCCGGTGGACCCGAGAGGTGGAAAGCAAATATAAATTATGTATTGATTTATTGATTAAAGCTTTGCAGCCAATAGAAACTGATCAGATCATTAAAGATGATGAACGTGTGAACGAATCATCCATCAGCTGACGACACGTCGTGAAGAAGTGTCGCCCTCAGAGCCTCTGATGTCTGATTGGACGTCACACCTCTGTGTGTGTGTGTGCGTGTGTGTGTGCGTGTGTGCGTGCAGGTGTGTCGTCAGGTGAACGGCGTGCGTCTGACCAGCTGTAAGAGCGCGAAGGACCGCACGGCCATGTCGGTGACTCTGGAGCAGTGTGTGTTACTGAGGGAGCGACACACACTCGGCCGACAGCACTTCAGCGCCGCGCTCGACTGCATGAGGAGGTCGGTCCTCCTCCTCTCTTCTCTTTCGTCTCTTCTCCATCGTCTCTCTTCCCTCCTCTCCTCCGTTGTATCTCCTCTCTCCTCTCCTCCCTCGTCTCTCTTCCTTCGTCTCTTCTCTTTCGTCTCTCCTCCCTCGTCTCTCGTCTCTCTTCTCTCTTCCTTCGTCTCTCCTCCCTTGTATCTCCTCCCTCCTCTCTCTTCTCTCTTCCTTCGTCTCTTCTCTTTTGTCTGTCCTCCATCGTCTCTCTTCCCTCCTCTCCTCCGTTGTATCTCCTCTCTCCTCTCCTCCCTCGACTCTCTTCCTTTGTGTCTCCTCCCTTGTCTCTCTTCCTTCGTCTCTTCTCTTTCGTCTCTCCTCCCTCATCTCTCTTCTCTCTTCCTTCGTCTCTCCTCCCTTGTATCTCCTCCCTCCTCTCCCTCCTTTGCTCCTGTTTTCCTCCTCTTATTTTTACGTTGCAGGACGTTTTTGGTTTAATCTTTCTTTTTCTTTTTCTTCTTTTACTTCGTGTCTTTCTCACATCTTCATCCTTGTTTTCTCTTTGTCTTCTTTCATCTGTCTTTCTTTTTTTCCTCCTCTTCCTGTCTTCACCTCCCTTCATCACACACACACACACACACGCACGCGCATGCACCCCTCCTGCTGCTCCTCCAGGTCTCACCTGTCCTGGGGGCAGATGCTGGGCTGTCAGGCCCAGGCAGGGCTCACTGTCTGTGGGTTAGACCCTGAGCAGCGTCCCTCTGGCCTCCGGAGCTCCTGGCTGCCGCTGTGTTTGGCCCCCAAAGCTCCCAGGCGTCACCTGTACCCCGTGGCCTTCCTCCTGGTGACCTCTCACCTGCTGGTCCTGTGGCTCATCCTCAGCCTGGTTATACTGCTGGCCAAATACCAGTAGAGCAGCGCAGACTGGGAGCACTGGTCTGCGTGGATGACGTCAGTTTTTAGCCCTGAACGGGAGCATTTTCTTCTTCTTGTTCAGGGGTGGATGGTGTGTGCTCTGCTGCCTGTGGGCTGGTTTCATGTTTCCAAAGAGTCAAAAGAATTTGACTGCGGAGCTTCGAGTCCGAACAGGTTCAGCAGCGGCAGCAGTCGTGTGAGGAAATATGAACGACGCCGCTGCCAGCAGAGTGTCGGCAGAGAGCTGCACCAATCAGAGCCAGGTTTACTGACCAGAGTCATCGATCAGTCGTTCCTGCACGAGGACAAAAGCTCTTTCTTTTCTTTTCTGTGCTGGAAACTTTGATTTATTCACGATTTTCACGCTACAATTTATTATGCAGGCGTGTGTGTGTTTTTTTTGTGATAAATACTGATGGAGCTCCGTGTGTGTGCGTGTGTGCGTGTGTGTGTGTGTGTGTGTGTGTGTGTGTGTGCGTGTGTGTGTGTAATGTGTGTGTGTGTGTGTGCAGGGATGGTTGCAGGATGGAGAACGTGCAGAAGAACGTGGGCAGCAGGAAGTTCGCCTTCAGCAGCGTTCAGCTCCTCACTTTCCCCAAACTGTACCGACCTCCAGACGGCAGCTTCGGATGACGAACGCTGACGTTTATTTCAGTTTTTTCTCTGATGGTTTCGCTGTGTGTGAAGTGTCTACTGGGTTTTATATGTGTGTCAGTGTTCTTCATCATCCTCTGTGCTGCTCGCTGTGGCTGCAGCTGTTTGAGTCACAAACATTTCTGCAATAAATGAACATTTGATTTATTTCGGTCAAATATCAAATGAATTCAAACAAATGGCTGATGGTGCTGAGCGGTGCAGGGACTGATTAAACCTCTAGGGGGCCCCCTACGGGTCCCACGATCTGTACCAGAAACCAGCAAGCATTTATTGTTTGTGGCTTGTCGGTTCGTTTGTGATTAAACACACATATTTTAAGAATATTCATCGTGTACCTGAACATCAGTTTACTGCATTTCGACACGTCGTCCTTCTGTAGGACCTCAAGTTCAGGTGAAATTCAGGAGCCTCATGAGGGGCCATTCCAGTCTGAAGAGAGTAAAAGATCAAATTTCATCACAGCAGATAACTGGGGGTCTTTGTGGCTCCTCAGGGTCCTGGGCCCCAAAGGCAAAGCTTTCAGTCAAAGTTTATAAAAATGACTTGAACAGTTAATCCATCAAAATAGTAACTTTTGTAACTGAGTACATTTACTACAATTTCAGTATTTCCATGTTATGCTACTCTCTACTTTTCTCAGAGACAAATAAACTTTTTACTGCACTACAGTTATTGGATACTTTGCAGATTTAGATTATTTATAGAAAACATAAACTGACTCGTAAATGATGATGTGTTATAGATACAGTTACGTGGCAGTGTGTAACTAAAATCAGCTTTACCAGCTGCAGCAGTAATTATAATCCAGTATTACAATGTGATTGTGAAATGAGAACTTTTACTTTTGATGCAGATATCTTTGTATTTTAAGAGTTTGAACGCAGGTCTTTTACTTGTAAGAGTATGTACGTATGTGCCCCAACGGTTTTGATATGTCATGTTTTTCTATTTTTACGTTTGTATTTCAAAATTAAAAATAAAACATACAAACGTGTAATTAAAGCTTGAATCCCGTAAAATTCGTCATATAAATGGATTGTTTTGGGGGTACAGCAGCAGTTTCTCTGCCGGGCCGCCATGTGGCGCTGTCCGGGATTTCTGCACACAGCCGCGTCAAGTCAAACAGAGTCAGACCAATTCATAACGGAAATAAAACTTTCAGTCCTTCAAAATCAAAGGAAAGGTGTATCGCAAGTGAAATTTAAATGGTAGGGCGTCTTAAGTAACATATTTCAGAAAGAACATTCGCGCTTTATTATAGTATGTGTGATTAAAGCTGTAATTTAGCGATACAAGCTTTTAATTAGATAACACGTCTTTTATTTTCGATTAAATGACCGGAAGTGCTGTTTCCCATTGGCGCTAGCTTAACACTGGTCCGCTCAGGCCCAGTCAAAACAAAACAATGCAGTTTCGGTGGCCTGCTGCGTTTAGCTAGCCGCAAACATTCACCACACAAACAGCTAACTTTGTCGAAAAGTAAGCCCACTGCCGGGTGCTTTCCTTCGGCGAGGTTAAGGCTCGTCGTCCCCGCGTTTGAGTTTGTCCACAGCTGTTTCTGTTTGCAGGCTTCTACAGTGGGTGGTTTTGTTTTGTTCTCGGTAACGGCTGGGAATGGAAACGGCTAACAGGCTGCTAGTTAGCCTGAGAGCGGCGGTAGGGAGCGGTTGAAAGCACGGAAATAACACGGTAAAAAATTAGCGAGGGCAGAGGGCGTCGAAATTAAAACGAACGGCGGATTAAGTAACCTCCTGG
This sequence comes from Chaetodon trifascialis, assembly GCF_039877785.1. Taxonomy (NCBI): domain Eukaryota; kingdom Metazoa; phylum Chordata; class Actinopteri; order Chaetodontiformes; family Chaetodontidae; genus Chaetodon; species Chaetodon trifascialis. Next base: position 2,081,592 of record NC_092078.1, on the reverse strand, counting down.
TCGCCCCGCTGGTAGAATGGTGGAGTAGGCGTCTGCGGTGTAGACGCTATCGGACTCCTCCGACCGACCGACGGTTCGCTATCACCGGGGAGGATCACCATGGCCCCCGGCTCTCTTGTGGCGGCCTGCCGCAGCCTGGCCCTCTCTACGTGGCTGCTCTCCTTCTGCTTCGTCCACCTGCTGTGCCTGGACTTCACCGTGGCCGAACGGGAGGAGTGGTACACCGCCTTCGTCAACATCACCTATGTGGACCCGGCCACCTCGGAGCTCCGCACCGAGAAGACGGAGTGCGGGCGCTACGGGGAGCACTCGCCGAAGCGGGACGCCAAGGGGGTGGTGGTCCTGCCCGCCGCCCCGCACGACCGCCAGGCCTGCGACCCCAACAACCGCTTCGCCGTGCCCCCACAGGCCGGGGCCTGGGTCGCGCTGATAGCCCGGGGCAACTGCACCTACAAGGACAAGATCCGCCACGCCGCAGCCCAGAACGCCTCAGCGGTGGTCATCTTCAACGTGGGGTCCGCGAACCCCAACGACACCCTCACGATGCCTCATCCAGGTACGGCGGTGGTCCCGAGTTCAGACGTGTGAATGTGCAGAATGACAGATGTCACTCTGAAACCAGCGATCAATGGCTTTCATTTGTCTGTGTGATCAGGAGAGAGCTGATCGATTGGCAGATTGATTGGTGACACTGGAAACATGGTGGCAGCTGTGCAGGTGTGCAGGTTAACCTCTCTCTGTCACACGTAGCTCTAAGTAGGTTTTTATTTTTCCACAGAGCCACACTTGCAAATTAAAAGTTATGCTAGAAAAAAATGTTAAAATGAATTAGTGGCACATTAATTAATTTAGTCAATATCTGAAATTATTCTGCTAATCATCACCAGCCAAAGTCTGCAGACAGACATTTTTCATTTTCTGATGTTTTTCTGCGTTCAGGTGACTCATTAACTGCACTAACTGTGCTTTTAGAGGCCGGTCGCCGCTGATTTGACCTCAGAGGTTTGTGGTCTCTGAGATTTTCATCCAGCTGTCAGCAGCAGGATGAAGCACAGCTGCAGCTGATGCTGGTTTTCAATGTGACCTTTAATCTAATTAATTAAGCAGGTTAGTCTTTATTATGTCAGAATATAGTGACACAGACATGTTTAGAGCTAATAACATTCAGATGTGAGAATTTGCTGCTTTTTATTGCTGCTTTGACTTTTGTTCTGTTGCTCGGACAGAAGATGATTTTCAGAGACCAGAACGCTGAACTGGATCCCAGTCCGTCCTCGCTGGTTTTCAGACTTGCTCCTGGTGCCAGCAGACAAACTGCTGACTGAAGGTCTCTGACGCCGCTGGACCAGTTTCCTGCTGCGTCCCGAGAGCATCACATTTGATCACATTCAGTGTTTATTCGACGTGTTGTCGGTCGGGGGATCCCACGTCGAAACCGGGCTTTTCTGACTCGAGTCCGTCCGCAGAAAGTCGTCGTGACATTTGTCAGCAGCTATGAATAAGTGTTAGGTAACAGCGGCCTCTTCAGTCTGAATGGCTGTTTTCATGCCGTGTGTCGGAGCTGCTGAGGAAAGTGAAGACTCACAGCTGTTCCTCTGTCAGCTGGAAACCCCTGCAGGGATCCCCGGACGTCCCCAGACGCCCGAACGCCGACTCTGTTTGCTTTGAATCAACTTTCTCACGATGCTTTCGGCGTCGGGGTCGTTTTCTGACAGGAGCTGCAGTCGACCCGGCAGTTTTCCCTCCTCCTCCTCCTCCTCCTCCTCCTCCTCGCTGAACTTCCTGGGAATCTTTGTTTAATCTAGAAATAGCGTCTGTGCTGCGTTCAGAGGTCAGCCTCTTGTCCAGATACATCTAACATGGTGCTGTTTGGATTTTATCTGAGTCTGATGATTATTTTCATTATCGTTCATCTGCTGAATATCTTCTTGATCGTGTATAAAACTCAGATAATAATGACAAATATTGGTCAGATCGTGCGTGCAGAGCAGTGTGTCGCCTTCAGGTTCTCGTTTTTTTGTCAGACAGAAGTCAAAGATATTCAGTTTATGGTCATTTAAGTCAAAGAAAAGCAGCAAATCTTCTCACATGAGAAGCTGCAAATATTTGCTTTTTGCTTGAAGAACGGCTGAAACGACGAAGACGCTGAGTCATTACATGTCCTTAAGTAAAAGTGCTGAAGTGTTAGCATCAAAATATACTTCAGGTACCAAAAGTAAAAGTATTCATGGTCCAGAACAACCCGTTACAGAACAATATGTGTGACACTGAGTCTAATTATTGCTGAATTAGTATGTAAACATGGTTAATGTTGCAGCTGCTGGAGGTGAAGCTAATTCGTGCTGTGATGACGTGGATGTGATGTGTGGAGGCCCAAACGGAGAGCGAAGGTGGTGTTTTCAGTGGTTGATTGGGATCGGCGCTGGTCTGGCTTCACCTTGATGATGGGCTGCAGGAAACACTTGCTGGTTTCTTCAAACCAGTCGCAGTCATCTCGGCCGAAGCTAAAGCTGCTGCACTGTCGTGTCGGGCTGGAAGGAACTTGTTCTGATTCCTACAAGAGAAAAGGGAACAGCTGCTAGCTCGTTAGCGATCTCGTTAGCGTAGCTTGCCTGTTTGAGCGTCGATCAGCAGGTGGTTTGTCAGCTCAGAGTCAGACTGCTTCGACACCTCTGAGTTAGTTTCCCGTCTTCAGAGCCGGCAGATCAACGAGGAGCTGCGATAAAAACCGTCTTTGCCTGTTGAATGTGGACATTTTGAAAAGTGTGTTTGACGTCTGCGCCTGTTAGCGGGTGACGAGAGAGGGCTGATACAGGAGAGAGAAACGCATCCATGTATCTGCAGAAATCCCACATGGTGAAAACAACATTTCTGAGCCGTCTTTAAATGGGAAAGGGCGCGCTGGGCGAGGAAACCCTGATGGGTATCTGTGGTCCGTCAGACCGTCAGCTGTGAAGGAGCGTTAATCCAAGCATGGAGTCAGATGGTTTTATCATTCCTGCCTTCATCCCACAGATTAGCTCAGAGCTGCAGCAACAAGCCGGTTAGCGCAGCGACGCGCTAACGGCTAAACCGAAGAAACAGAAGGTCTGCTGTGATTGGTCGTCCGTGTGCAGAGAAACAGGAAGTGATGGGCCTACACTGCGCTGGTGCGTCTTCAGGACGTGGACATCCCGTCCAGCTGTCACTGGGTCGCAGGCCACTCTCTGTTGTCGTTTGCAGTGATGGTCCTCACAGGTATAGAAGGACAAACATCTGTATGTGTGGGAGAGAGCGGCATTGATCGGGGGGGGTATTTTTAGACAGAGACGGATCAATTTTTGTTGCTCTTTTTGAGGGGTTGATTGGAGTTCAGTGCCGGCCTTGGGGTAGTTTACACACACACACACACACACACACACACACACACACACACACACACACACACACACACACACAGGTGTTACATCAGCTTCTGTCAGAGCAAAGTTCTTATTTTCCACAGAAAGTTTCGATCGATCCGTTTTTTATTTCGTCTGCGTCGTTAACCTTCGTCACCCCCCCACTCAAATCAAAGGTTGATGGAGATACCTGCAGCTGAAAAAATGACCCCATGCTTGGTGGAAAGTGACTGAAATGTCTCGGTGAAAGTGCTGAGTCACTGTTAGGTCAGCGTTTGTCAGCTCTGTGCTGGTCGTGTTCACTGTGTAACAGTACAAACATGAAGTACTTTTCTAATCTGAACATGTACTCATGATCCTTCTGTAATGCTGCTTTTAATGCTGCTTTTATCTATTTTTGATACTTTTTTGGCCGTAACAACCTCATTTTCCCGCCGTGGATCCATAAAGTGTCTAATCTTAAGCCCCGGCTCTCCTGATTGGCTGCGGCGTTGGCGCTTGGTTCTCATGCAGTTTGTTTCATTTCTTTATTCGGTGTTTGAGATGTGTGTGTGTGTGTGTGTGTGTCAGGAAGTGTGTCTGCTGCACACACACTTCAGCGTGCTTATGTGTTGAAGGTCACATCATCGTCGCCATGTTTTCAGGTTTCCTCATATTGTGCAGACGTATTGTCACAATGCAGTTTTCCTCTCAGAGAATCATGAAATGCTGACCAGACGGGACCAGTTCAGACTGGTTTTGGTCCAGTTCCATCGTTCCCCTTGACTTCTGTCTCGGCACAAAGTGTCCCGTCAGTGTTTCCTGCATCTGTCTGCGTGTGAGACGTTGGTCTTCGTCTTCGTTCGGGGGTCCAAAGCTGAGCGTCTTCACTCATGAGCTGCTTTTTGCTGGTAGATCTTTAACACGCTAACGAGGCGTGTCGCCGTCCTTCCCGAGGTCGTGAGTCGTGTTTTCTTCCACCTTTGGGGTCACGTGAGGCCGGCTTGGTCAGGCCTCAGTCACGAGGACGAGTTCAGAGTGTCAAACACAAACTCATGTTGCTGAAGGGCAGTGCAGGAAATCACCACGGGCCACTCAGCCTGACCTCTGACCTCTGACCTCTGATTAGCTTAATGTGCTAACCGTCGCTTCTTCTTTTGCTTCTCCTTCTGCTTTCATCTTCCTCCTCCTCGCTCCTCGTTCGTCACTCTTCAGAGTTTTCAGAAACGTTTTGACTCGTTCGCACTGACGAAGGCCTCCGAGACATCAAACCCGTCACCTGTCCGACATCAGCGTCTGTCACTGCCTGTCAGTGCTAATGTTAGCATTTAGCTAAAAGCAGGTGTTTCACCACTTTAAGAAAAAGACTGCTGTACAGTGTGTGTGTGTGTGTGCGTTGGTCTGCAGTACTACAGAAGTGTACTTCCTCTGTAGTAACTGTAGTACTCCTGCTGTCACTTACATAATGTGGTGCTGAAGCTCAGATGGAGCGGTGCGACGCGTCATCCTCCGTGTTGAGGGTTGATGGTTATTTTTAGACCGGCGGTCTGTGGTGGGTGGGCGAGGAGCTGGTCGCCATAGTGACGGGGGGAGTTTGAGGAGAAGTTTTCATTGGATGGAGGAGGAATCTGTCGGACGAGTGCAGCCCGTGACAGGAGCCGATCGATTGGAAATCAATCAGCAGCTGATTGTTTCAGCTTCTCTGATGTGAAGATTTGATGATTTTCTTCCTCATGTGTGACAATAAACTGAATCTTTGAGTTTTGGCTGTTCTGAGCTATTTTCTGGCATTTTATCAACTGAAAACGTTTGTTAGTTTCAGCCTGTCTTCACTTCAATGGTCACATGTGATATTTTTATGACGCCGTGGTTGAAAGGTGTCGCTCAGAGCGACGAACCTTCATCAGCTGAATCTGCAGCTCCTTCGTCTTCATGCTGAGTTTTACTGGAGGGCCTCAGACTTCACCATTACAGCTCCTCTCAGCTGTCATGCTTTTATTTTGGCTGGTTTCATCCCCTCGGGGCTCGCTTGTGACTGATGGAGATGAGATAATGATAATAATGAATTCATACCTCGAGCACAGTGCAGCATTTCACAGCAGGTCGAGACCTGAACTTAAAATCAGCAGGAGACACGAACACGACTCTTCATCTCCAAAGATCATGTTGCTCTGAACATCCTGGATGTTTAAATAAGCAGCTGTTTGCCAACAAGTTCACTGGATCGCTGAAAAAGTGATTAAATATGTCACTAAATATGTGTTTCCAACTTCTGACTGTGATTCTCTCATTCAAGCTGCTGTTAACGTTGATGAAGGTGCTTCACAGCTGACTGACGGCGTCCTCCTCCCCCTCAGGTACAGGCGAGGTGGTCGCCATCATGATCCCGGAGCCCAAAGGCCGGGAGGTGGCGTCGCTGCTGGAGCGTAACGTGACCGTCACCATGACGATCACCATCGGGACGAGGAACCTGCAGAAGTACGTGAGCAGGACGTCGGTGGTGTTCGTGTCCATCTCCTTCATCGTGCTGATGATCATCTCCCTCGCCTGGCTCGTCTTCTACTACATCCAGAGGTTCAGATATGCCAACGCACGAGACAGGAACCAGGTACGTGCACGCACACACACACACACACGCAGAACCACGCATCAACACGTTTAGTTTAAACACAGCTGATCTGAATAAAGTGAACAATTTCCAAAGCAGACCGAGTCAGTCGGTCGTTTCCGCATGCTCTGCACACCAGCGCACTCAGAGATACTCAGTCACGTAGGTAACCAGGGGACATCTTCACCCTTTGTCCAGACTGTGGAGGCATGGCTGACTTATTATCTCTGGAGAGTTAAAGAAGAGCTGCAGACCTGAAGCACGCAGCGGGTACGATGAAGAGCAAACATCTTAACACTCACGTCCAAGAGTGAAATGACAGTTTTCAAAATGTATCCAGACGTATGATAATTACAATAATCCTGATAATTATGATCATGTATTGTATTTGTCATATAAAAGGAGCATAGCAAGGAATAACAAACAAATACAAACCAAAAATCAACTAAATATATGTGTGTGTATGTGTGTGTATACCACACACACACACACACACACACATATGTATATATATTTATGTACGTATGTATATTTCAGTCCAGTGTTTTTTCAGTGTTGCACAAAATAGATTTAGAAATTTAAATACAACAACTTGTGGTGAAATACTACTAAACATACTGCACTTAAAGACTTATTAGAGGTACTTTTGCTTTGCAGCGCTCTCACCTGTTACAGACTTTCAAACGTGTTGCTGCATCAGATTCATAAGCAGATGTTTCCAAGAATCAGTGAAGCAGAAAAACATGAATATTTTTGACCCTAAAGCTGTTTTCAGGTCAGTTTGTGTCACGAAGGCTCAGATCAGCTGATCATTCTGCTTGATGACGTTAAATTAATGAGCGTGTTTTCACGTCTGTGTGGAAAGTGTTTTTTAACTTTAACAAAGAGAAGATTTAGTCGTGGAGCTGCAGAGTCACGAGAAGCTGAGGGATCTGATCCCTCAGGATTCTGGTCTGGTCTGGTGCTGCAGGGACTCTTTGGCTCAGGTCAGCACGCTGATCTGAAGTCAGAGCGGCAGCAGCTGTTAGAGACGAGCTGAGACTGAGTTCCCCAGACGTCCTCGCCTCACATCATACCTCTCTGTCCCCCCCCCGTCTGTCCCACAGCGTCGTCTTGGCGACGCGGCGAAGAAGGCCATCAGCAAGCTCCAAGTTCGCACCATCAGGAAGGGCGACCAGGAGACGGAGGCCGACTTTGACAACTGCGCCGTCTGCATCGAGGGGTACAAGGCCAACGACGTGGTCCGCATCCTGCCCTGCAGGTAGACTCGCACTCAGGCAGGAGGAGGAGGAGGAGGAGGAGGAGGAAGGACTGATGATGCTGACTGCCTCTGTTCTTTTCTCCTTTATTTCTAGACTGCGTTCAGTGTGTTCATGTTAAATTTAGATTTGCTCTCATAACGGGGGTCAGAGTGTCACCTGCTGCAGGTCAGCAGACAGACTTTCACCTCCTGAGTTTGGCTCCTGGGCTTTTGTAGTTTTGGATGTTTCGGTGGTAAAGGGTTAAAACCAATCCCCTCCAGGCAGAGACCGGAAGTTTTACTGCTTCGTAATAACTTGACAGCTTTGACTTCCCAGTCAACCTGTAAACTCTGCTGTCATGAAGGGAACCACCACAAAGTACTGAGGAGTACTGCTGAGTACTACTACAAGTTAAAAAAAGACTAAGCCTCCAGATGAGGTCGGCCTGTCTGCACTGTGAGGTGATGCTGAGAGGGGGAGCTCTGTGTGATTGTTGTTGCCTTTGTTGTCATGTGATCACATGACTTTGTGCTGATGGAGTTCAGCTCAGGACGGACGGTCTCCTTGTGATCAGGGGAACATGTTGTGGTTTGTTTGTTGCGTCGTTCGAGGAAAGCATGTTTTCCTTTCTGGCCTGGTGACGCCGTTCAGACTCGGCGCAGCGTCTCGTTAACAGCAGAATGTGTGTTTCTGTCCTCCGCAGACATTTGTTCCATAAGAGCTGTGTGGATCCGTGGCTGCTGGACCATCGCACGTGTCCCATGTGCAAGATGAACATCCTCAAAGCTCTGGGCATCGCTGTGAGTCGGCCTCATTTCAGCTCGTTTGTCCTGGAAAGTCGAGCTTACTTCACAGTTTTCTTTAAGGACCATGAAACCAGTTGAAGTAGGCCAACTGGAAACCACACTTACAATGCTGAAGGCTACAGCAAACCTTAAACATTTTACCTCAGAGCTGTGGCTGATTTGGAAAACTTTCATCCTTTTGTCCTGAACGTTATAACGTTATACACATAAAAATGTCTGCTGTCGTGCCTTCTCTCCCTGCAGCTGAACGCAGACTGTCTGGACGACCTGCCGCTGGACTACGACCTGGCCCTGGGCGGTGTCGGCGGTGTGGGCGGGGTCGGGGCTCTGGCGCTGGAGGCCGTGGTGTCCGGGGCGTCCAGCGACGGCACGCTAAGCGAGGGCGGCTCCTCGGTGGTGCTGGACCCCGGGGTGCGACGGGTGGGACTCCCGCAGGACTACCAGGACCCTGACACCCTGAGAGACAGCCCTGTGACAGCCACCACCGACACACACACAGGTAACACACACACACACACACACACACACACACACACACACACACACACACACACACACACACACTGTATGTCCGCTGAGCCCGTGTCGGACCAGGTGGGTGGTGTTACACTGACACCTTGTGGCGTTTCTGCTGAATAACTCTTCTTCATGGTGTTTGAACTTTAACGAATCAGTTGTCATGTGATTCGTGTTTTTCTGCTGAAGCTGGATGTTCAGCTCTTCTCTCTCCTCTCTGACCTCGCCCTCCCTCCCTCTTCCAGGTGAGCTACAGCCAATGGCGAGCAGCGCCTCAGTGGCGTCCTTGGTCATCACCGTGGAAACGGGGCTCTCAGACGAGGAGGGGTCCATGGAGCAGTCTCAGCTGGGGGAGAAGTCCTGAGACTAACACCAGTCTAACACTGAGACTAACACCAGTCTAACACTGGTACTGGTTCCACTGGGAACCAGTACCAGTGTTAGACGGGTTTTCTCTTTGGACCTGTGTAAAACAAAACTTTGCTAAACCAAACCAACCTGTCTGGACCCCAGGTGGACCGGCTGGAATCAGGGTCCAGACTGTGGACCTCTGCTGAATAAATGTGTGCCGGTTCTGATCTGGAATCAGAGGAAACTGACTGACTGGCTTCGTTTTTAGTCTCCTCCTGGACAGGTTGGACCCCAGGCCCGACCTGGGCTCACGTGGTCTGGGACAGGTGTGTTCACTTTGGTCTTTCCTTTGGCTCTTGGTGTTTTGTTTTGTTTTTTTTCCAGTTTTGAACCAGGATGACTCGGTCTGCCTGTCTGTGCAGGTGTCTTAATCGCCCACGTTTGCCTCAGTTCACACTGTTTCTAGAAGTAGACCATCCAGCTCCTCTCTTGGTTCTGTCCATCTGTCCACTCCTGTCCATCTCCACAGTGACAGAAGGTCAAATATGAATCCAGTCCTTCATTTCAGATATTCTAGCCCTCGTCTTGACATTTGTCTCCTGACCTGATGGACTTTGAAGGACCGACGAGTTTGTCAAACAGGGTCGATCGAGTCCATCAGTTCATCAGCTGATCTGGAGGACCTTCATAAATGCTCGTGAACTCCAAAAAGAGGATTTTAAGGTTTCTGTGAGCTCTCCGGACCAGGAGTCTAGACTCACCTTCGTATTTCTACCTGTTCTACTTCACTAAGGAGCGCCCTGGTCTCAGACCTTTGTGGAATATTCTGTTACCTGGTTTTCCAGGTAGAGGCACAACGACTCAACAGACTGGACGGGACGCGTCATCAGGACTTTGCGTCTTCTTGGAAGATTTAATCTCTGGTTCATTTAGCGCACGCTGATTTGCCCGCCGGCGTTCCAGGCGCCGTTTGTTGAGGCGTGCGATGACTGCAGTTTGATTTTGGAAAGGAAGACTTTTATTTTGAAGGGACACACCAGCGGCTCGGGGCAGAGGCTCCGGTTTGTTTATTTTTCTAGAGTTGTGCTCACAGGTGACAGTTTGCAGTATTGATCAGCGATAAACAGTGTTGTGCTTCTTCTCTCTGCCTGTCTGTAGAATTCTTTGTCTTTAAACTCCAGCAGCGTTCGCTTTCCAAACAGGCTTTCTATGCGACATGCCGACGTGTGCAGGACTCAACAGATTATTATACAGACAGAGAAAAGTTAACAAAACGTAGAATTTCACCTCGTGCACACTCTGTGTTAAAAGTTCGTAACAAAGTACTCTCGGGTGCCACCATGATGAAGAGTTTTCTCCTCTTTAGTTTCTCTCTTTTTCACATTAAACCCCCCCGACACGCTGGGCACGCTGCATGGTTTCATTCACCTCGTACATTTTCTCTGGCCTTTGAAGCTGCGACTTTGAAGCTCTGGCTGTTGGTAACGATGGAGCGATGGCAGCGTGCAGCTCGCTGAAGGTGACTGAGCCTCTTCAGTCCGCTGTGCGGTGACACGTCGAATAAAGTCGACCGCGTGTTCAACGTCAGCTTGTTTCCATCTGAATGTCGCAGTTAATGTGTGTTTCCGTCCGTTGGTGTGTTGAGATAAACGGCGCTAAGAGGACACGACACGATGTAATTCACTGAGTCCCAGTCAAGTCTGAAACAGTCGAGGAAACCGGATGGAAAGCTGACGTTTCTGTTTGTCTCTGTTGTTAATTTGACGAAGGTTAGCGTCTCCTTGTCGCTCCTGATGTTTCCGTTTGCGGCTGTTTTGCGTTTAGCGATGCTGCGAACTTTCAGCAGCTTCTCAGCCAACCGTGAAAACTTTGATTTTTTTCAAATTTTCTGCATTTCCACATTTTTTATTCATGCAAAACTTGACAATGTGCATCAAAACAGGTGGATGGAAACACAAAATGCTGTTCTGTGGTGAGGGTCGGTTCTCCATCACAGCACGAATTTCTAATGAATCGTTTGATGGCGGCCATGTTGGGAAATCAGACTCTTAAAGCTGCAGGACGGCCAATCGCAGTTTAGACAAGCCAGAAATTCATCAGCTCGTCTTACAGACGGACTGTTAAATGTTTGGGTGATTAATCAATCTAAAAAAAACTTTGGTGGCATTCTGAGGTGAGTCGGGGGGTTGATGGCGTCGGGTTTCAGACCGGCCTTCATGATGCAGTGTCTGACCGCCTTCAGGTGAAGGATGGAAAGACTTTCCTCGTCAGTCTTCCATCATGGCTGTTGTCAGTGGTGCCATGCAGGACCCCTGTGGACGGCGCTGCCTTGCTTTGTCATCCGTGCGCGTAACGTTTCCGGCACCTTGATGCCTTTTTAAACACCTTTAACCCGACAATCAAGGATCGATCTTTTACTGGCTCGTCAGGGATCTTTTCTCTGAGCTTCAGCAAAGCTAAGAAGAGTTTTTCAAACCCGCATGTCTGCACACAGCGAAGGGTTTGTTTCTAGTTGAACATCGAAACGAGCCGCAAAAGACGAGAAGTTAGTCCCCAAATCACAGAAACACATGAGGAGCTGCAGCGTTTAGGAAGAATCCCTGCTCCCTGCTTCAGCTCAAAGCCGAGCATGTAAATATCAAACCTGTATTCGACATGTTCAGTCCGCCACGCGGCGTCGCCGACGGTTTGCCAAGCTGCCGTGCAGACCGTGGAGGGCCGCCGCCGCCACCGCCAAGCCTCCCGAGACTAAGAGAGATAAAGATTGTCGTCTATTTTGATACCAGAGGAGACATTTATTTTTGTAATGAAGCAAATGTCCAGCAGCAGAGACTGACACCCCCCCCCCCCAATTCTCAGTGTGACTGAGTACCGATTGGACGGATTGATGCGTCGATCATTTGATCATTTGTGTAATTGTACATACAAACAGAACCGCAAGCGTGTGAATCTAAACTTTGTCCGTAAACTTTCAGTATTTGATGGAGGCTGATGGAGGCTGATGGAGGCTGATGGAGGCTGATGGAGGCTGGAGGACCAACACTCTACTGTTCGTTTCCCACCTGCGTCTGGTGCTAACGTCAGTTTTAAAACTTTTTTCAGCAGTCTAAATGAAGAACAGCACGAAAGTCCCAACATTTGATTTCTGGACTGAATTCAGGACCTAAAACTAATTTATGTTTAGACCTCTGAGCGGCCTTCGTGTACGTCGTGCTGTCTGTCAAACCGAAGCACTTTCCTGGACCTCTGGACTCCAACATAAAGAGAAACCCACAGGGGCATGATGGGATTCGTAGTTACCGTCCAGCTCTCTGTAAATAATTAACAGGAAGTGTAATCCGGTTGATGAAACATTTAGTTTTGGGGAATAACTAAGGAGCAGTAGCTGTGTTGGCGTTTCCAGTCCTGCCATCGACTTGGTCCTCTCCCAGAAACCAGGAGGACCTCCTGATCTGGTCTCTGTCCTCAGCGTTCAGCCCCGGGGCCCAGTTCCCTTCAGCTCCGTCACTTCTGTACATGGCGAACTCTAGTTGACTTAAACCGCTGTGAAGTGGCGCGGAGCGTTCTTGCTGTAATATATGAATGATGATGGATTTGTATGCTTTGTCTTGGCCAATTTTCAGTGAATAATGTTTTAATTAAAGTCACTTCCTTTGTGTTATAAGCTTTATTTTTAAGGCATTTAATCGAGTACGGTGTTACTTTCACAGTCGCACTGTTTCGCTTTGTTTTTTACGTGACTGCGAATCTGCTGCTGCCTAGTGAAAGTCCACGGAAACGTCTCCGCGTCCGTTTCCCTCGTTCTTCTGGTACAGACTGAGGCTGCGGTGGCATGTCGGACCCCTTTAGCGTCAGAGTCAGACCTCAAATGCTGCTTCGTCAGCAACTGAAACGTTAAGTACGAAAAGCTAGCGTTGAATCGAGACTGTTCGAGCAGCTGCTTGTGTTCTGACACATTTAACATTTTGTTACAAAGTAATGACTAAAGTATTGATTTGGTACGAAAACTTTCGTATCAGCACTAGTTTTGAAGTTTCCAACGATGACCAGCCCAAAGATGAACCTTTGGGCAGACAAATGAAGTGTTCCTCTGTCACTTAAAGCCGTTTGAAGAGCTTAGCGTGCTAATCGGAAAGCTTTAGCGTTATATGTGAAGCGATGTTTCCCATCAGCACCCAACTCTTACACAAGCCTGTTTTTATTTCGATCATGAGGCAGAAAAATTGTTTGTGACGCTAAATGTGACGAGCTTTCTGCCAAAATTGGAGAATTTCCAAATGTGTCATAAATACGATGTTATGATAATGATGATAATGAATGATGATAATTACGTATTTTTTACGCCAAAAGTCTAAATAGCTCTAATAGATTTTGGCCTGATTCGACGTGGGGTCCTCATGTCACTGCCAGTAATGACGTCTGATTGGTCTACGTTTCCAGTGCTGTGTTTTGATTGGTTGCTCAGCCTGTCTTGTTGATGCACTTTAATTGTTTCTCTGGAAGGTTCTGGATGCGTCTCTTCGTTCCGCTGTCATTTAGATTTTCTGTCCTCCTTTTCTCTTTTCCCTTTGCCTTGCTTTGATTTACCGCAGTGGTTTTTGTTGGTTTTCCCAGTTTTTTCTCTCTTTTCTTGTCTTCCTTAAAGATTTCCATGTTGGAAATGCATCAGATTGTTTTGTGGGCTGTTGGAAAAATGTTTGCTGGTCCATTTTAAACTACAAATCCTGTGCATTTATACACTGACTGCCATACGTTTCGCCATATGTTCTACTTTGTCTTGTAGTTTCCAGGTGAATCCTGAACCACGATTCCTCTGGGATTATGGTATGTATTAATCTCCACGCAGCCTGCTTGTAGGCGGGTTTATACACATTTCAGCAGCTGTGCTGGTGTTAATTTTAATGACTGCTACAGCAAAGAGAAACTGACTGAAGAATGAAACCATTTCAGATCCTTCCAGAGAGATGGCGAAAGTTGAGATGACCCTGTAGCCATGTTGATGCCTCTGCTACCATAGCAACAGGGTGTGATACGGTGTCGTGTGTGTTTCTACAATATTAATTGTTTTACCGGGCGTCTGTTTGTGTGGTTGTCCTGTGCACGCAAACACAAAAATATCTACATACACGTGTAAATACAAGGCGGCGTGACGCCACGTTGTTTCTGTGTTTCAGTTGTTGCACGTGTTCTGATTCAGGACAGAATTTAAATAAAATTTTATTGCAAGTTTTTGTTTTTATCCCAGCCTGGTGTTTGTGTCTCATCTGATGTTGTTCGTTCAGCCAAATTAATTTTAGGTATGTTGATCATCTACATCAGCAAAAAGTAAATTTTTCAGAAATGAACAATGACTGATTCCTCACTGATGTTCATGTATTTGTTTAAAATCATCCTATTATGTTTAAAAGAAGTTTAAAGCATCCAGCAATCATAATGTCCAGTCAAGCTGTAGATAAAGGAAATGATGCAGATATTTAATTTTTTTTTCAACATGTTTCTGGAGGTGAGACGAATTCTTCCTTTCTTCAGTTGTTTTTGGGTGTTGTTAATGCTAATTATACATTTTTTCATATTCCTCTAAACCAAACACAAAAGTCATCTCACATTACAAAACACAAAATCACCAAGATAAATGACAGTGAACTTTATCCTGAACAACAAACATTTTTCTAACGACACGGCTGAACGGATGCTAATACACACTGAAAGACAACAACAACAACGGACTGTAAACACAGACAAATATAAAATTCTTTCCAAGTTCATTTTTATCATCATTTATTTAGCAGTAAGCGGAACTAACAGTAGAGCTAACATCTAGTTGGAGAAAGCAGCAGTGGTTCACAAACTAACAGTGAGTCTTGCTAACGTTAGCACGTTTCACTCCGTGTGTTAATGTTCCAAAATGAAAACGCCTTTCTTCGGTCATTCTCAGATCAAGTTAAGTACTTCGACAGAACAGATTTTATTTTTCATGTCTTCTCCCACAGTGTGAGCGACTTTTGTTCACTGACCTTCGTGAGGAAAATGCTAATAAGACAGCAGAGACAGCTAACAATGTCTCAATCTCACGAATGCCTTAAACCTTCAGCCCTTTGTTTTCACTTATGTTGATGCTCTTATCACTGGGCTAGCTAGCTGTTACTATGTTGTGTACGATGTACAATGTTACGAATCCCATGCAGCCAGAAAACGTCTTTAAAAAAAAAAAAAAATTAATCACATTAAACATTCACACTGCTAGCACTAATCTATGCGAAGTTCTGCTGTTAACGTTCTCATTGCTGGCTAGCAGAAGTCGACGGTGAGAGGTGAAAATACTCATTTGTCTCAATCAAAGGTTTCATCGACTCAGTTTGGTTTGCGGAGCAAACTTCTTTCAAAAGGTGAGAAGGTCATCCCTGATCTTTTTCTATTTTCATGTAATCAAACAAAGAATTGATTTTACACAAAAGTAACCATGAGCAATGAATTTGACACTGGATGGCAAAATAGCAGATTTAAAAAGTCACATTTTAAGAGGATTTGTAAGAATCACTGATGTTTTACTGGCAGTTACAGCAGCTGGAAATTCACAGTGGAGTTGATGTAGAAAGCGCCTATAAATGGAGGTTTGACAGGTGAGCTAGTGGCTAAGAGTGGGGATGTTGGCCTAGCAATATTTTGGACTTTGACATCATTTTTTTATTTTATTTTTCAAACTACTGACAGGTACTAAATGTGACTCGTCTTACTTGTGGTATTTTTAGCGTTCTGTGATTCCTGATATTTAATCTGTGTCTTTTTTAAACAATTGTCCAGTGGGAACTGGCCTCTTAGACCCGGGTTTGGTAGCTCAGTGGTGAACCACATACAGTAAATTTTGGATGAATGTGTTCGTTGTAATGCTGTTCATAATGTTTAGACTTGACTCCGTTGTCTGTTAATAACGAAGCAGAACAAAAAGGACATTCAGTCATCAATGGTTCATAGCTGCTGTTCGATTTATACTTAAGTTCAAAGTTTAAACTGAACTTCAGCAGCTTCTAATAAAGGATGAAGACAGAAAAAGTGGAAGTCTTTCTGGTCTTCAGGAGCACGTGGAAGCTCTGAACCTGGAGCTCCTTCGAGCTGGTCTGAAGGAAAACCTGAGGAAGAGAAACAAGCATGAAGCCCTGCAGCGATTGGCTGATTTTATGGCGCAGTTTAAACTTGTTTTCCTCATTTTGTAGATTTTATTTTGCCCAGATAACAATATAAAATGTCAGCTTTAAAAAAAACATTTATTTTTACTGTGCATTTTATATCCGTTATATTTCTTTCCAGTGTTCAGTGGTGGGAACACTGTTCAGAACAAATTTACTTAAAAATAGACTTAAACTTTTAAAATTCAGGCTAATAGGAAACAGAAAATCAGCTTCACCTCAACCAACCGCAAGAGAAAAATGCTGCTTCAACATTAATGCAGTATTAATAATCTAAAATAATACATGACAGTATCGTTAGATACAAACACAGGGACCATTTCTCTGCACTGACTACTCTTTAAGTACATTTTCCTTTTACATAAGTATCATTTTCATTGCGGACCTTTTGCTTTTAATGAAGTATTTTTACTTCACTAAAGAATCTGAATACTTCCTCCGTCACTGACAGGACTGCAGTCGGGCTTTGCAGGTGTGAAACAGGTGTCGGTGTTTAGGTGACGTCTTACTTGCAAACCTCATCGTGTGACAGAGTTGGAGCTGGAAAGAGAACGGAGAAGGATTTTCTCAGTTTCAGGTTTATTTTCTTTAAAAACGCTTTGTCATCTGAAGGTTTTACCTCTTGGTTTCTCTTCTGGCTTCAGCAAACTTGTGTCTGAGCAGGAAGGCGGCCACAGCTTCAGCCACCTGCACACACCCAGCAGTGTTTTCGTTTGCATTTACAGGCGAAAAATACATCCAGTTGATGCTTGTTGGCAGGATTTTAGTGCTTTTACTGCTGTGGTGAACATGGTAAACATCATACCATCTAAACAGCTAAACATCTGCTCGTTAGCTCGTTAACCTTAACCCATTTAGCTTGAAAACTGCTTCATTCACCCTCACAAAGACACCACCGGCCTCCTCTGCTGCTGTCGGATAGAAACCCAGTAAATTCCTACTTTTTCATGAATTAAGAAACAGGCCTGTTTTATGTTTCATGGACTCTTTCAACCAGTGTAGAAATACTCTGCATGCGAAGTATTAACATCAAAGTATACTGAAGTTATTGGTGGTAACGGTAGCCTTCATGCAGAAAGGTCCATCTCAGAGTCATACGATATTACTGGATTCAAGCTATCAATGCATTGATGTGCTCATGTTGCAGCTGGCTGATTTTAATTGTTTATACTCTGTTTTATAGCCTAATCCTTAAGAATATATCATAATTTATTGTTTATTGATTTCTATTTAGTTTTAATAACATGAACCTGCAAACTAACAACGAACTAATGGCATCAAGTGTACGTGGTGTAGTGAAATGTGCAGTATTTCCCTCTGAAATCTGTAAGTGTAAGGTAATATAGAATGGAAATACTCATGTAAAGTACAACTACCACAATAGTGTACTTATGTCCAGTGCTTGAATACCTGTACTTAGTTAAATTCCACTGCTGATGACAGAAACATGACGTGTTCTTACTTTGTCTGGTTTGTCTTCCTGCACTGCGTGACCACAGGGGGGCAGCACCTGCATCATGAATTTACCTGAGGACAAACAGCAAGACAGGTACTCACTCTGAACTGTGTCTGTCTCACTCACACATGTATGTGTGATGCTATTTTATCACACTCATGTAAACACACACACACATACACACACACACGTTGTGTTTACATCACTTGTGGGGACATTACATAGACTTACATTCATTTCCTTGAGCCTTACCCTAACCATAACCATAACCACTATTTGCCTGTTTCTAACCCTGTACCTAATCTAACCTTACCTAACCCGTAACCCTGTCCTCAGTCTGCACCCTAAAATTTAATGATTTACATTAAGGGGACCTGCAGTTTGTCCCCATTAGGCAGGTGAGTCCCCACAATGTGACTGTGTAAACCGATTTTTGTCCCCACAACGTGATAAATACCTGGTCTCACACACACACACACACATGCACACACACACACTCCCTGCTGGGCTGTCACTGGCAGCCCGGCTGTTGACTGACAGCAGCATCTGTCTCTGGAGAGGAGCTGCCGCCTCAAGCTGTGACTGTCTGAGTGTCAACGTGTCTCTGTGAGGACGTCCTTCACCTTTTCCCTCACAGTCAGCGGAGAGACACAGCATGAGAAGTCTCAGTGTTGTCCACATGTAGCGCTCGTACGTGATACATTTCTGTAAACTTCTGCTGAACAGATGGAGGTTTGTGGAGTATTCAGCTCCTCCACTTAAAGTACTTACACAAAAAGTACAATCCTGCACTACTTAACTACCTCACATACTGTTAGCTGCTTTAATCTACAGCAATGTATCATATTCGATAAGTTCATCACATGTTTGCAGTGCGGCCATCCTGTGAGAACCACGTATCTCCAAAAAGTGTGACGAGCTCAGAAAAACAGGCTGTTTTCAGCTTTGTGACAATGGTTTTTCCATAAAGTTGTATAAAATACTCAAGTACAAGTACCTTAAATTTGAACTGAAATACAGTAGTTCAGTAAATGTAATTGCTTACATTCCACCCCTGCTGATTTGATTGGGTTTACACTGGCTCGTACTGCCTCCAGGAAAGCCATGTTATCAAACTAACTGCCAGCCGTCAAAATGGAGGCATTGCAGCTCTAAACAGACGTCCTCACTCAGTACTGAGTACTACAAACCTCTGATACCAGCTCACATTCACACTTGAACATTACAAACTTTCTACCGTCTGTCAAAGCCAATTTCCCTCCAAACCCAGAGTGTTCCTGCCAGTTAATGTCAGAGCTGATCTCAATGAATTTCTCAGATCATGGTTTCTTTAAATAATTAGTTCCTCTGCAAAACCAGTGAACACCTTCCCATCAAAAGTCTTATAAACTAAAGTCCCAAGAACCTTTGCAGGAAGTCTAATGTTCCTTGATTTGAGTTTTCACGGCGTCTACAGAACTACCAAGATTAGCCAATTAGCCCAGTTTGTAGCTATTCATTCAACCAAAACTGAAGGGTTCCCATGGCTACCGCCGCAGGCGTTGCATCAGGGTCTCACCTTGCATCTGGCCGATAGTCAGATCTCGGTCCAGTCGGTCGATTCCTGCAAACAGAAGCTGCTTTACTGCACTGTGGGACAAAAAAAAGAAATAGTTGCACAAATGAGAATTTACTACCTTTAGGGACCTCTTGAGGTCTTGAAATACCTACCGGCCAATAGCAGGAGTTTAGGCAGGTTGCAAGCCAGGAAGAGGTTGGAGGTTCCTCTAAACCAGCCGTCCCAATACTTTTCTGACTTTGACAGGTCTATACGCCATTTGTACACACTCTGACATGCAGACATGTACATTCACAGGGAGGTTAGTTCATAAACTTTGTAATAATACTGACAAAAACATTAAGACGTTAATGTGTGCATGATTTGAGAAACAGACATTAAAAGAGTTTCAACAGGTTTTTATTATGGAGACATTGGAAAGTCAACGGTGGGTCGTCTCAAGTAAGGCAAATAGTAATTCTCTGATTGATGATTGATGTGAAGGGTTTGTAAAGGTGAAAGCAGGATGCTTAACAATGAATGCAAGTCAACAAAATATTGCTGTAGCATCAGTGTTTCTGTGCAGTCGTTTCATACCTGGCCTTCGCTGAGGCTCACCTCTGAGGCAGCGTTCTCTTTGTCGTTGACGTAGCTCTGATCATAGAACTCTTCGTTGCGCTCGACGACCACGTCTGTCACTGGGCTGGCCTGCTCCAGAGTGTCGACTTCCTCCACCTCACATCTAACAGACAGGAAGTGAGAGAATACAGGAAGTCAACAATCTATGTAGGCTGCATCTAAGATAGAAAACTTATTGTGTTTCAACATAGTTTAGATAAAGAAAAAAAAACAAAGCCGATCTGTAATCTGCTTCCAAATTGGAAAGACAGGATAAGGCATTAGCCAATCCCAGTCAGCCTACCTTTTGATCTGACCAACCATTGAGACTCTGGCAGATTCCAGGTTCCTGATTTGTCCGCTCTTGACACTGAAAGGAGAAAAAAGTGGGGAAAAAAGAATCGATAGCGCCCCAGTTTATCCAACTTTTGGACATCGGCAGAAGTCTCACCTCCACTCTATCGCGTGGTCCATGGACTTGAAGGACTTGGGTCTTCCCTTCAGGAAGTTCTGTATGCTGTGGAGTGCCTCCATTGCACTTCCTGCGGGGAGAAAAGAAGAAGAGCGAAGTACATAACAAAGAAGTATCCCATTAAAACTGTGTGTGTATTGCAGTGCCTGTAAACTCTCACCCTCCACGACGTCTATAGCCACCAGGCCCACAGTGGTCGGTAGCAGTGTGTTGCTGGCTGTGTGCACTGCGATCGCCCCACCAACACCGTGGCCAATCAGGATGATGGGGGGAGGGGTCTCCCCGTAGCAGGCTTGAATCACATTGGCTACATCACTGAGGGGGGTGGAGCAAACGGTGATAGTAGCAGTTAGTAACAGTACTGTCACTGGAGCGGTAATAGTAGAAGAAGGAGCAGTGTTGGTAGCATCATTGCTGGTAGTGATACAGTTTTTAATGCAGGGTGTTGGTGTTGGTTTGAAGATGAGCGGAAGATGGAAGTTCGTGTTTTGGTCGGGATGAGTGAGTTTGTGTCGCCTGCTGTTACCTGGACATAGTTTGAGTTGAGAAGTCGTCTGATTGGCGAACCTGGGTGGCACCTGAACAGAGAACAAATTGTCATCATAGCACAAATTGAAGGGCTGTACACTGATAAGTGAGTTTAATGCCTCACCGTGACCCCTCAGGTCCATGGCAAGTACCCTGCAGGTCACTCTGCTGGCGATGGCTGTCTGCAACACAGAAGACACGCTTCTGATATTCAGGATGTAGGCCCCATCAATCAGTCGACCAGACGTCTAGACAGATACTCACAGTGAAGACGGCCCAGGACAGGGCGGAGTGTCCTCCTCCATGCAGCAGAACCAGCAGTGGTCCTTCGCTTCCTGCTTTATAAATCCTGAAGACGTCCCTGCTGTCGATCGGCCCCACGTTCACGTCCTCCATTTGGTCAAAATATTCCCGCCAGGACACCGGCGAGTAATCTATTTTACCGCCAGCCTCGCTGGTCGACATGTAGACACACAGAAACACACACACTTTACAACTTTTAGCAAGAATATACCAGCAGATCATCGATTTCACAGTTTCTTGGTGGTGGAGCTTCTTAGGAACCACAGCACTGGAGCTTTTGTTAGCCAAATGGCAAAGCAACAAGAAGAAACTCAAGTATTTAACATTAAGTTTGGCTTGCTAACTTGCTAACCTGACTTGCTTCCATGGCTGATCAGAATGTGGAATGGCAGTTAGGCTAACTAGCTAACCAGTAGCACTTCCAGCTCCACCATTGTCCAGCACAAATTAACTCAGCGTTGGCGATGTCTCATCACATGTTTTTGAATTAAAGTGCTAAGCTAACCATGTTTCTTGAGTTTGTTCTTGGTTCCTTTTGAAAAATAAACTTAAGACAACAGACGATAATGAAAAATCTCTAAATCCACCTTAAAAAAGTGACAAATTTAGACACAGTATTGGCAGCTTGTCCTGCCTAATGGCCTAAAATCAGATAAAAACCTGTTTGCTGTGTTTTGAAGAGATGACTTACTGCTCTGTATCGAAGCTCTCCTCCCACATGCTGCGTCTCAGCAGGAAGACGTCCAAACCACGGCCGCTTATCTTCAGTCTGCTGTATATGTGTGTGTGCGTGTGTGTGTGTGTGTGTGAGGTGAACAAACAGCTTTATCTTAATCAGAACCACAGAGCTGCTCCTCTTCCTGTCGGCTGTGTCACACGTCCATCGACCAGATAGCTGGACTGACTTCTGGTGTGAGTGCTAACACACTCCAGGACAACGACCAGTCAGCTGTTGATGTCAGGACGCATCACTGCTGCTGCGTCCAATATGGCTGAGACAGCTGAAGTGGGCGCAGACAAGCAGAGGGATGTGTCCAGATTCAGAACTCTTCGGTAAAGGTGTCTGATCTCAAGAGGCTTCGCTTACGTCACGGATCTGCTGGTAGCCTCAGGCGGTGACATGCTGGCAGAACTTTCTGGTAGTTTATGGTGTGTCGAGTCTCCACCAGCCAGGTGAGACGCCGAAAACTAGCTGAGAGACATTTTCAAGTTTAAACCCTGAACAAGGTCTTGGATTGTCTTGATTTCATCAGTGGATAAAAAGCTCCAAAATTCAGATGTTTTTAACGATTTGTTACGTCTCACAAATCCTGAAAAGTCTTTGTGACCTTTGACCTTTATTCAGGCTTTTGCTGAAAACAGAAACAATCACTCACGTCAGGTTTTGACACAAACACACATGCACACAGCCTTCAGGTGGCAGTGACAGACAGCTCTTGTATCCAGATAACCAGCCGTGAAATCACCTGAATGACAATCAGCATTTATTTGATAAAAAAGACAGTATTAGTCAGTCAATCACACAAAAGCATAAAAAGCAAAATGTACTTGAAGTCAAAAGTAAAAGCACTCGTTCTGGAGAGAAATGTCACCTGTGACTGACATTTCAGTCTTTATGAAGCAGAAAGTTCAGTCCTTGGTTATGATTGGCTCAGCCATGTGCTCTTTGCAACACTGTAAAGACAAATCTGCCTGTTTTTCATTTTCATCGTCAAATAATGATCTTTTCTCATCTCTGGTTCTGAAGGAAATGTCCCTCACTGACTGAAGCCTGGGTGTCCAGCGAGGAGGTGGGTGCGCTCAGTGGGACGTTCATCTGTCTCCAGAGCTCGACATACGTTTTGCCAGAAGACGCCGGAGTGTTGACTGGCTTGTAGCCAGCTCAGGTAGGTGCGTCTCTTCACCAGACTCCTCAGCTGGTAGTACGGAGACAGCTGATAGGCCGGGATGTCCTCCAGAAACAACAGGATCAACACGTCCTTCTGCTCGTCAAACAGACGAAAGCTGCAGACACAGACAGGATGACGGCTCGAATCGGGTCGGGACAAGCGAGGTAAGAACATTACATGTACAGATATAGAACGCCCCCACCTGGCCATCTGGATCTCTTTGGAGCACCACTCACTCTGCAGGTAGTGTCGACTGATCACACAGATGGTCTTCCGGCTGCCGTAGATGGCCTCTGTGATGTTCTCTAGGATGGGTTTTCCTAAGAAAACAACAGCTCAACCTGCTCAAATCAAGTGACATTGAACCTTTGCTCAACACAATGCAACGTCATCCAGCAACAACCCGCAGTGACTAATCACAACGTTTGCAAGCTTACGTTCTTCAGGGGTTATTCTACAACTTACTTTCTGATGATTGTTGCCATGAAAACCTAGAGTTCTAAAATCCTGACTCATAGTTTTATGCACAGTGTCGGATAAGCCTTCAGACTCATTGATCATTACTTCAACCAGCTTTTCTGCATCACATTTCATTGTCACACGAGTATCCGGAGCAATGACGCCTTTGTGTGTTTTTACAGCAGCGTTGTTTTCGATGTGAAAGTTCAGTAACGCCACAAAAAACTCTGAACTGAGCACCCGCTCTCTAACACTGTGAATTTCAAATTAGCCCTTAAGGGGATTTGAAAGTCTCACTTTAATGCAGCTTTAATTGCAGTGAAAGAGGAAGCAGAGAGAGAAATAAGTAGACAGGGGTCAGATTCAGAAAGAGTTTTAGCATCTGTACCTGGTTCAAAGTCCCTGTGGTGCAGACAGAGTCTCCAGCCTTGCTCCCCCTCCAGCACTGGAAGCATCTCTCTGTAGACCCACTCCTCATCATGAATATTGTAGGAGACAAAAGCATCGTAGTGGTGAGGAGTGTCCTTGCTTCTCATCTTATCATAGAGGAAGGCCAAGAAGAGGTGGTAGGTATAGGCTAGGTGCCACCTCAGGAAGTGGTAGATGAAGGATGTGAGGAGAGTCAGCACAATCAGACAAGTGCTAGAGATGAAGCAGACAAAGCTAGCGTCTATCCAGCAGGAATGGATGTCAAAGTCCAAGAACTTGTTTCCCTGTTGGCTAACTGGAAAGGCACAAGTGTACTGGTAGCCATTAACAACCTGT